>NC_134266.1:914939-1103360 GCF_031893055.1 Leptodactylus fuscus
TACCTCCGAATACCAATGAACAGATTAGATGGAGGATTAATGGGCATAGACGTGATTCTGGCCCTACTGCCCGTCCGCTGCTCAGAACTCATCTCCATATCTGTATATTACAGGCCGTATATGATGGGGTCTCCTCGGCTATACAGGGGGTTACTATTGGGACGGACAGTCATGTGACAGCCACAGAGTCCCCCAGGCTAATAGAGGGGCATAGTGGGGGACCCTATTCTAATGGCTGCCCTGTTGTCTTGTGGAGGGTGGCAGGTGTATCAGGAACGGTATGTGGCAGTATATATATAATATATATCATATATACTGCCCTCAATGCCAACTGTGAGTGCAAATCAATGGTGAATATTACTGGAAGGCAAGATAAAGGAAATGCGGTCCTGATCAGATAGGCAAAGGGTCGCAATGCCCATGATCCTCCTCTGGGGGCGCTATAGATATGAAACGTCCCTTATATGTGCTGTGCCCGCCATACTCTCTACCAGTTTCAGGCTGACTGGCGATTACGGTGATGCCGCCTCTGTGCCCGGTCTCTATCTACGCAGAAAGTCTGGTGTATTAGATGATCATGCTCCTTCCGCTCCTGGAACTGCCACGATCCTAAAAACAGAAAAAATATCTTCATGAATAAGGAAAAAAAAAAGTACAAAACCCATCAGTGTCACCTTAAAGGGCAAAACCATGTCACAGGTGAGCTTCCTCTGTATATGGATTAGACGTAGTGGAGTCAGAAACGTTGGGTAGAATCTGCAGATTTCAGGACTTTTCATTCCTTCAAGAGGAAGATTTGCCCCTCCCGGAGTGGGTGGGGTCTCCCTGCTGTGATGTAAGAGCTGTCCTGAGCCAATCACATGACTCAACTCTGCATCCCCTCCTCTGTAACCACAATTTTGTTTTACTCTAGATGGATTTCCTGCTATGGTAGTTGCAGGTTCTGAGCTCAGTGGATGGTCTCTGTATACTGACCTGCAGGTTCAGAGCTCAGTGGATGGTCTCTGCTTACTGACCTGAAGGTTCAGAGCTCAGTCAGTATTCTCTGCTTACTGACCTGCAGGCTCAGAGCTCAGTGGATGGTCTCTACTTACTAACCTGTAGGTTCAGAGCTCAGTGGATGGTCTCTGTATACTGACCTGCAGGTTCAGAGCTCAGTGGATGGTCTCTGCTTACTGACCTGAAGGTTCAGAGCTCAGTCAGTATTCTCTGCTTACTGACCTGCAGGTTGAGAACTCAGTGGGTGGTCTCTGCTTACTGACCTGCAGGTTGAAAGCTCAGTCGGTATTCTCTGCTTAGTGACCTGCAGGCTCAGTGGATGGTCTCTGCTTACTGACCTGCAAGTTCTGAGTTCAGTGGATGGTCTCTACTTACTAACATGCAGGTTCAGAGCTCAGTGGATGGTCTCTACTTACTAACATGCAGGTTCAGAGCTCAGTGGATGGTCTCTGTAAACTGACCTGCAGGTTGAGAGCTCAGTCGGTATTCTGTGCTTACTGACCTGCAGGTTCAGAGCTCAGTGGATGGTCTCTGCTTACTGACCTGCAGGTTCAGAGCTCGGTGGATATAACCTGTATATGGATATAACACTAACCTATTCTAACTACTTTCTGCTGTGATGTGAAAGCTGTGCCGTACGCTCTCAACCAATCACATATCTCCACTCCTTCCTCCCTGCCTATAATTTTAAACTACAACATGGCTCCAAAAAGGTATTAATCTTTAAAACTTAACTTTTACTAAGTAACAATGTTAAAAAAGTGCCCTATATTTTCCGGATACCCAAGTATCCTGTAGTGCACACACTAGTGCACACCTTCTACTGCTTCTACTTTGCTTACAGGCAGATGTGTCTGTTCAGTCACTGCCTCCTGCTTGATGTCCTAACTGTATCAGCAATCTCTCATCATGTTAGTTATGGGCACTGGTACTCAGGGCTTAACATGTAAAGTACCGTTGCCCACCATCACTGCATTATTCTTGGTTAGGGTGAAGTGTCTTTGACCTTACTCTGCTGAGAATTCCAGGATAAACACATATAGTATTGCTTCCTTCAGACCGCGCTGATTTTTGAGGCTGTGATGCCGATCGCTCTCTCTACAGATATACTGAACATACTGAATTGGCAGGTCACTGCCTCCTACAAGGTAAACACACTCCTATCCTATCTGATATTAGATCTGAGCCAGTTGTGCTGAAAAATACCTTAAAGTGATATTCCACCAGATACCTTACCAATGTCTGATCATTGGGGGTCAGAGTGCAATGTATCCCTGGGTATCTTACCGACTGTCTGACCGCAGCATTTCGCTTGTTTTTGCTCTTTCCTACGGTGATGTCCAGTGATTTGTAGCTGGGTGGTTTGTCCTCAGGCCACTCATACGACCTCGGACGCCTGTCTCTTCTGTCTCTGTAGTGACTGTCATCATCAGAGCTCCAGGAGTTGCGTTCACTTGGTGGAGAATGACTTCTCCGTCTTCGACCATGACGGTCGGGGCTCCCTCTCCTCCGGGATCTCTCAGGTGATCTTTGTCTGTCAGAGCTGTAGTTGGGTCGACCACGACGGTCATCATAGCCATGGCCATCGCTGGGGCTGGTTTGATCACGTCTACGAGGGGGCGAGAGGTCTCTCCTTGGACGGCCATCACTTGGGACATCTCTCCTATACCCAAGCGATCTGTCACTTCTCTGCCTGTCTCTTCCATCACTGCCGGCAGTGTAAGGGTCGTCCAGGGACTGGTTCCTCCTCCTGTCCGGACCATTCTCTAGTAGATCCCATGAATGGTGCCTTCGATGTTGGGAGGAGTTGCTGCTCCGATGGGAGTTGACGACATGTTCCACAATCGGAGGGAGCTGAATAATTCTACGCTCTACATCTCGTACCCCAACCCCCATCTCACTGAGGGACGACAACATGCTGGGGTGGTGGCTGGCTCCGCTGTAATGGTTGCCCCCAGGTAGAGGCTGTGCCGGGTTCAAGTTTTTTATTTCACTCTCTAGGAAATCCAGCATATGGTTGTTGGGTGGAGGATAGCTCGGCTGCCTGACCATGGGAAGGCTGTTCTGCTGGGAGAAGTCTACAAAATAGAAGCAGAGACAAATATTAACCCTATGAAGAAGGGCGGGTGTGGTCCTGCTCTCACAGCTGCAGGGTTTGCTACCAGCCTAAGAAACACTGTGTGCAAGCCTAACCGCAGAGTTCTCAGACTGCACCCACCTCGCTGGAGTAAAGGGTTCAGCTGATAAGACGAATGCTGAGAGCTGCGGTCGGCTCCGGCGTAGAAAGCCTTCTCCATCATCCACGGGGCGTGCGCCTGAACTTCCTTCATATATCGGTGCCGGGCAAGGGCTGCAAGAAGTAGAATACACAGCGAGAACATGAGAACAAGGCAGATGCACATCAGATTTATACTAGTCCACGGTTACAGCCACTGAAGAGGACGGAGATCAGAGTGAAAGTCAATCGGTCCGATACTGAGGAACAAAACTCCTTAGATAGGAGTCTCAGGAGATATAGGATTGTCTATAATGTTGGCTAATCTCTATACTGACATTGTTCAAACCTGTTTTCTTTGATATACCTGATTGTGGAGCTGCAAGTTCAGAGTTTAGTTGGAGCTCGATGCTTTTGCAGCTATAGACTTCACATAGTGAGTATTTTTGCTTGTGGAGCTGCAAGTTCAGAGCTCAGTGGGTTGTTCCCTGCTAATAGATCTGCGGGTTCAGAGCTTAGTTGGTGTTCCCTGCTTGTAGCCTCAGAGCACAGTAAGCATTTTCTACTCATGAAGCTACAAGATCAGGGCTCAGTGTGTTCCTACTTGAGTAGCTGCAGGTTCAGGGCTCAGTGGGCTGTTCCTACTTGGGTAGCTGCAGGTTCGGGGCTCAGTGTGTTCCTACTTTAGTAACTGCAGGTCCAGGGCTCAGTGGGCTGTTCCTGCTTCAGTAGCTGCAGGTTCGGGGCTCAGTGTGTTCCTACTTGAGTAGCTGCAGGTTCGGGGCTCAGTGTGTTCCTACTTGAGTAGCTGCAGGTTCGGGGCTCAGTGTGTTCCTACTGGAGTAGCTGCAGGTTCGGGGCTCAGTGTGTTCCTACTGGAGTAGCTGCAGGTTCAGGGCTCAGTGTGTTCCTACTGGAGTAGCTGCAGGTTCAGGGCTCAGTGTGTTCCTACTTGAGTAGCTGCAGGTTCGGGGCTCAGTGTGTTCCTACTGGAGTAGCTGCAGGTTCGGGGCTCAGTGTGTTCCTACTGGAGTAGCTGCAGGTTCAGGGCTCAGTGTGTTCCTACTGGAGTAGCTGCAGGTTCGGGGCTCAGTGTGTTCCTACTGGAGTAGCTGCAGGTTCGGGGCTCAGTGTGTTCCTACTTGAGTAGCTGCAGGTTCAGGGCTCAGTGTGTTCCTACTGGAGTAGCTGCAGGTTCGGGGCTCAGTGTGTTCCTACTTGAGTAGCTGCAGGTTCGGGGCTCAGTGTGTTCCTACTTGAGTAGCTGCAGGTTCAGGGCTCAGTGTGTTCCTACTGGAGTAGCTGCAGGTTCAGGGCTCAGTGTGTTCCTACTGGAGTAGCTGCAGGTTCGGGGCTCAGTGTGTTCCTACTTGAGTAGCTGCAGGTTCAGGGCTCAGTGTGTTCCTACTGGAGTAGCTGCAGGTTCGGGGCTCAGTGTGTTCCTACTTGAGTAGCTGCAGGTTCAGGGCTCAGCGTGTTCCTACTTGAGTAGCTACAGGTTCAGGGCTCAGCGTGTTCCTACTTGAGTAGCTGCAGGTTCGGGGCTCAGTGTGTTCCTACTGGAGTAGCTGCAGGTTCGGGGCTCAGTGTGTTCCTACTGGAGTAGCTGCAGGTTCAGGGCTCAGTGGGCTGTTCCTGCTTGAGTAGCTGCAGGTTCAGGGCTCAGTGTGTTCCTACTGGAGTAGCTGCAGGTTCGGGGCTCAGTGTGTTCCTACTTGAGTAGCTGCAGGTTCAGGGCTCAGTGGGCTGTTCCTACTTGGGTAGCTGCAGGTTCAGGGCTCAGTGGGCTGTTCCTACTGGAGTATCTGCAGGTTCAGGGCTCAGTGTGTTCCTACTTGAGTAGCTGCAGGTTCGGGGCTCAGTGTGTTCCTACTTGAGTAGCTGCAGGTTCAGGGCTCAGTGTGTTCCTACTGGAGTAGCTGCAGGTTCAGGGCTCAGTGGGCTGTTCCTACTTGAGTAGCTGCAGGTTCAGGGCTCAGTGGGCTGTTCCTACTTGAGTAGCTGCAGGTTCGGGGCTCAGCGTGTTCCTACTGGAGTAGCTGCAGGTTCAGGGCTCAGCGTGTTCCTACTGGAGTAGCTGCAGGTTCAGGGCTCAGTGTGTTCCTACTGGAGTAGCTGCAGGTTTGGGGCTCAGTGGGCTGTTCCTACTTGAGTAGCTGCAGGTTCGGGGCTCAGCGTGTTCCTACTGGAGTAGCTGCAGGTTCAGGGCTCAGCGTGTTCCTACTTGAGTAGCTGCAGGTTCGGGGCTCAGCGTGTTCCTACTGGAGTAGCTGCAGGTTCAGGGCTCAGCGTGTTCCTACTTGAGTAGCTGCAGGTTCAGGGCTCAGCGTGTTCCTACTTGAGTAGCTGCAGGTTCAGGGCTCAGCGTGTTCCTACTTGAGTAGCTGCAGGTTCAGGGCTCAGCGTGTTCCTACTTGAGTAGCTGCAGGTTCAGGGCTCAGCGTGTTCCTACTGGAGTAGCTGCAGGTTCAGGGCTCACTTCCCCGCTTATGCAGCTGACAGTTCAGAGCTCAGTTACAGTTGGCTGCTTATAGAGCTGCAGCTTCTGAGCCCAGTGGGTGTTCCCGCCATACTGCTGTCACTAACCATCCCTTTTCCCAATCCTATCAGTTTCCACACTCCGACTATAGATGCAGTTGGAGGGGTTACCCTTGCAGATCGGAAGGGGTTTGACCTGCTCTGTAACCATGGAGATGACTCAGTCCCCGCAAAGCCTCAGGAGATTTTACTTCAATATTATTTACAGATTCGCTTTCTATAAATTTTTAGGTGCACTGGAGCACAGAAACTAAATTATAAAGGAGGGGGCAACACAGTGGCTCAGTGGTTAGCACTGCAACCTTGCAGCACTGGAGTCCTGGGTTCGAATCCTGCCAAGGAGTTGTATGTTCTCCCCATGTTTACGTGGATTTCCTCCCATACTCCCTACTAATAGCGGCTCACAATCTAGATTAAAAAAAAACATTTGATTGATCTGCAAACCTGGTGATTAAAACTTCATTCACTACATCATGAAAAATATGTCTGAGTGATGAGATAGAAGCAGTTCATAAAGCCAGTGCTAGCAGTATGGTGCGGTATGGTGCAGTATGGGGTGGTATGGTGCAGTATGGGGTGGTATAATGTAGTATGGTGCAGTATGGGGTGGTGTGGTGCAGTATGGGGTGGTATGGTGCAGTATGGGGTGGTGTGGTGTAGTATGGGGTGGTATAGTGTAGTATGGTGCAGTATGGGGTGGTATGGTGTAGTATGGGGTGGTGTGGTGTAGTATGGGGTGGTATGGTGCAGTATGGGGTGGTATGGTGTAGTATGGGGTGGTGTGGTGTAGTATGGGGTGGTATGGTGCAGTATGGGGTGGTATGGTGCAGTATGGTGCGGTATGGTGCAGTATGGTGCGGTATGGGGTGGTATGGTGCAGTATGGTGCGGTATGGGGTGGTATGGTGCGGTATGGTGCAGTATGGAGTGGTATGTTGCAGTATGGGGTGGTAAGGTGCAGTATGGTGCAGTATGGGGTGGTATGGTGCAGTATGGGGTGGTGTGGTGCAGTATGGGGTGGTATGGTGCGGTATGGGGTGGTATGGTGCGGTATGGGGTGGTGTGGTGCAGTATGGAGTGGTATGTTGCAGTATGGGGTGGTAAGGTGCAGTATGGTGCAGTATGGGGTGGTATGGTGCAGTATGGGGTGGTGTGGTGCAGTATGGGGTGGTGTGGTGCGGTATGGTGCAGTATGGGGTAGTATGGTGCGGTATGGTGCAGTATGGGGTGGTATGGTGCGGTATGGGGTGGTGTGGTGCAGTATGGAGTGGTATGTTGCAGTATGGGGTGGTAAGGTGCAGTATGGGGTGGTAAGGTGCAGTATGGTGCAGTATGGGGTGGTATGGTGCAGTATGGGGTGGTGTGGTGCAGTATGGGGTGGTATGGTGCAGTATGGTGCAGTATGGGGTGGTATGGTGCAGTATGGTGCAGTATGGGGTGGTGTGGTGCAGTATGGGGTGGTATAGTGTAGTATGGTGCAGTATGGTGTAGTATGGTGCAGTATGGGGTGGTATAGTGCAGTATGGTGCAGTATGGGGTGGTGTGGTGCAGTATGGGGTGGTATAGTGTAGTATGGTGCAGTATGGTGTAGTATGGTGCAGTATGGGGTGGTGTGGTGCAGTATGGGGTGGTATAGTGTAGTATGGTGCAGTATGGGGTGGTATGGTGCAGTATGAGGTGGTATGGTGCAGTATGGGGTGGTATGGTGCAGTATGGTACAGTATGGGGTGGTGTGGTGCAGTATGGGGTGGTATAGTGTAGTATGGTGCAGTATGGGGTGGTATGGTGCAGTATGAGGTGGTATGGTGCAGTATGGGGTGGTATGGTGCAGTATGGGGTAGTATGGTGCAGTATGGGGTGGTGTGGTGCAGTATGGGGTGGTATAGTGTAGTATGGTGCAGTATGGTGTAGTATGGTGCAGTATGGGGTGGTATAGTGTAGTATGGTGCAGTATGGTGTAGTATGGTGCAGTATGGGGTGGTGTGGTGCAGTATGGGGTGGTATAGTGTAGTATGGTGCAGTATGGGGTGGTATGGTGCAGTATGAGGTGGTGTGGTGCAGTATGGGGTGGTATAGTGTAGTATGGTGCAGTATGGTGTAGTATGGTGCAGTATGGGGTGGTGTGGTGCAGTATGGGGTGGTATAATGTAGTATGGTGCAGTATGGGGTGGTATAGTGCAGTATGGGGTGGTATAGTGTAGTATGGTGCAGTATGGGGTGGTATGGTGTAGTATGGGGTGGTGTGGTGCAGTATGGGGTGGTATAGTGTAGTATGGTGCAGTATGGTGTAGTATGGTGCAGTATGGGGTGGTGTGGTGCAGTATGGGGTGGTATAATGTAGTATGGTGCAGTATGGGGTGGTATAGTGCAGTATGGGGTGGTATAGTGTAGTATGGTGCAGTATGGGGTGGTATGGTGTAGTATGGGGTGGTATGGTGCAGTATGGGGTGGTATGGTGCAGTATGGGGTAGTATGGTGCAGTATGGGGTGGTGTGGTGCAGTATGGGGTGGTATAGTGTAGTATGGTGCAGTATGGGGTGGTATGGTGCAGTATGGGGTGGTATGGTGCAGTATGGGGTAGTATGGTGCAGTATGGGGTAGTATGGTGCAGTATGGGGTGGTGTGGTGCAGTATGGGGTGGTATAGTGTAGTATGGTGCAGTATGGGGTGGTATGGTGCGGTATGGGGTGGTATGGTGCAGTATGGGGCGGTATAGTGTAGTATGGTGCAGTATGGGGTGGTATGGTGCAGTATGGGGTAGTATGGTGCAGTATGGGGTGGTGTGGTGCAGTATGGGGTAGTATGGTGCGGTATGGGGTGGTGTGGTGCAGTATGGGGTGGTGTGGTGCAGTATGGGGTGGTATAGTGTAGTATGGTGCAGTATGGTGTAGTATGGTGCAGTATGGGGTGGTATGGTGCAGTATGGTGTAGTATGGTGCAGTATGGTTCGGTACCTTCTTCCGGACAGCAGCATTTAGTTGGACAACAAGGGCAGCGGACGTGGCAGCAGCAGCAGTGAGGGCAGCACTGGCACCAGCATATAGAAATGAAGATCAATAGCAATATCCCTCCGAGAACGATGAACAGCACGGTCAGCCAATCTGTGGAAGAACACATGACACAAATCCTGATACATTAGCGCCCCCTAGTGGCTGCTGACAAGTATTTCCCATTTGAGATACTGTATGACCAGGACGGACATGTTCTCTTTGAATCCTTGTCTCCGGCTTTTCCTCCCCTAACCGCACAATAAGCAGAACAAACTGCAGCAGATTACACTTTTAACTCCTTGGTGACCTGTTGTGGGTCCGGAGCTGAGCCCATTACACAGCTGACCCCATCACAAGGCCGATGAACCCCTCAGAAGCTGCTGCCAATAGCAACCTGTGCCGTTATACAGAGGGTAAGGGGTTCCCTGTACCTGACAATCACCTCCCCCCCACCAGCCCACCCCATGGAGTACGACCCTAAAGCACATGGCAATGCAATAGGCAAGGGGCAAGAACGGGGTGGAATAAAACTTTAGGAAAACTTTTACAGATATAAAAAATAAATAAATTGTCCGTGTTCTTAACAAGAATCTGTCACCAAAAATAGCCCGTTTCTTTATATTTTTATGTCCAGCATATTCTTTTTTTTAAGTTTTCCATATCACTATCTTTATTTATAAATAATTACCACATTCTGCAATTTTCACTCTGGCCACTAAGCCTAATAGTAGACTGACACTTGCCAATTCTGTAGAGTTCTTTGCAGCAGTCATCTCACTTACGGCACAGGCACTATTGCAATAGAAGATAAAACCTCTATAGATATCACCACTGAAACATCATGACATCACTACTGCCAACAGATGATGTCACAGATTAGCTCCTCCCCCTCCCTGCACAGAACATGTCTACAAAACTCTGCCATAGGCCTCAAGGAGTCGGCTCCATGTAAAAACATGGCGACATTTCCTTTAAAGGGTTAAGACATAAATTACTGCAGAATATTTCACCCAATTACAAAACAGCGCTCAAAGGTGGGCGGTCCCTACAAATGCAACTTACGCAGGACGATCAGCTTGACTTCCTTATCACGGTCCCCGGACATGTCTCCTTGGGCCCCCACAGAGCAGAAGTAAACGCCATGATCCCACCACATGACCTCGCTGATGACCAGGTCGGCTTCTGCATAGGACAGAGAATCAGAGTCAGAATACAGGACTAGTGTGTACAGTAACGTAACGTACACCCCGGACACTGGACATTACACATCTACATAGAAACTATCACTATCTAGAATAGTGAGCGCAGCTCTGGAGTATAATACAGGATAAGTAATGTAATGTATGTACACAGTGACTGCACCAGCAGAATAGTGAGCGCAGCTCTGGGGTATAATACAGGATAAGTAATGTAATGTATGTACACAGTGACTGTACCAGCAGAATAGTGAGCGCAGCTCTGGAGTATAATACAGGATAAGTAATGTAATGTATGTACACAGTGACTGCACCAGCAGAATAGTGAGCGCAGCTCTGGGGTATAATACAGGATAAGTACTGTAATGTATGTACACAGTGACTGTACCAGCAGAATAGTGAGCGCAGCTCTGGTGTATAATACAGGATAAGTAATGTAATGTATGTACACAGTGACTGCACCAGCAGAATGGTGAGCGCAGCTCTGGAGTATAATACAGGATAAGTAATGTAATGTATGTACACAGTGACTGTACCGGCAGAATAGTGAGCGCAGCTCTGGAGTATAATACAGGATAAGTAATGTAATGTATGTACACAGTGACTGTACCAGCAGAATAGTGAGCGCAGCTCTGGAGTATAATACAGGATAAGTAATGTATGTACACAGTGACTGCACCAGAAGAATAGTGAGCGCAGCTCTGGGGTATAATACAGGATAAGTAATGTAATGTATGTACACAGTGACTGCACCAGCAGAATAGTGAGCGCAGCTCTGGAGTATAATACAGGATAAGTAATGTATGTACACAGTGACTGCACCAGAAGAATAGTGAGCGCAGCTCTGGGGTATAATACAGGATAAGTAATGTAATGTATGTACACAGTGACTGTACCAGCAGAATAGTGAGCGCAGCTCTGGGGTATAATACAGGATAAGTAATGTAATGTATGTACACAGTGACTGTACCAGCAGAATAGTGAGCGCAGCTCTGGGGTATAATACAGGATAAGTAATGTAATGTATGTACACAGTGACTGCACCAGCAGAATAGTGAGCGCAGCTCTGCAGTATAATACAGGATAAGTAATGTAATGTATGTACACAGGTCACTGTACCAGCAGAATAGTGAGCGCAGCTCTGGAGTATAATACAGGATAAGTAATGTATGTACACAGTGACTGCACCAGCAGAATAGTGAGCGCAGCTCTGAAGTATAATACAGGATAAGTAATGTAATGTATGTACACAGTGACTGCACCAGCAGAATAGTGAGCGCAGCTCTGGAGTATAATACAGGATAAGTAATGTAATGTATGTACACAGTGACTGTACCAGCAGAATAGTGAGCGCAGCTCTGGAGTATAATACAGGATAAGTAATGTAATGTATGTACACAGTGACTGTACCAGAAGAATAGTGAGCGCAGCTCTGGTGTATAATACAGGATAAGTAATGTAATGTATGTACACAGTGACTGCACCAGCAGAATAGTGAGCGCAGCTCTGGGGTATAATACAGGATAAGTAATGTAATGTATGTACACAGTGACTGTACCAGCAGAATAGTGAGCGCAGCTCTGGAGTATAATACAGGATAAGTAATGTAATGTATGTACACAGTGACTGCACCAGCAGAATAGTGAGCGCAGCTCTGGAGTATAATACAGGATAAGTAATGTATGTACACAGTGACTGTACCAGCAGAATAGTGAGCGCAGCTCTGGGGTATAATACAGGATAAGTAATGTAATGTATGTACACAGTGACTGCACCAGCAGAATAGTGAGCGCAGCTCTGCAGTATAATACAGGATAAGTAATGTAATGTATGTACACAGTGACTGTACCAGCAGAATAGTGAGCGCAGCTCTGGAGTATAATACAGGATAAGTAATGTAATGTATGTACACAGTGACTGTACCAGCAGAATAGTGAGCGCAGCTCTGGTGTATAATACAGGATAAGTAATGTAATGTATGTACACAGTGACTGCACCAGCAGAATAGTGAGCGCAGCTCTGGGGTATAATACAGGATAAGTAATGTAATGTATGTACACAGTGACTGTACCAGCAGAATAGTGAGCGCAGCTCTGGAGTATAATACAGGATAAGTAATGTAATGTATGTACACAGTGACTGTACCGGCAGAATAGTGAGCGCAGCTCTGGAGTATAATACAGGATAAGTAATGTAATGTATGTACACAGTGACTGCACCAGCAGAATAGTGAGCGCAGCTCTGGAGTATAATACAGGATAAGTAATGTATGTACACAGTGACTGCACCAGAAGAATAGTGAGCGCAGCTCTGGGGTATAATACAGGATAAGTAATGTAATGTATGTACACAGTGACTGTACCAGCAGAATAGTGAGCGCAGCTCTGGGGTATAATACAGGATAAGTAATGTAATGTATGTACACAGTGACTGCACCAGCAGAATAGTGAGCGCAGCTCTGCAGTATAATACAGGATAAGTAATGTAATGTATGTACACAGTGACTGTACCAGCAGAATAGTGAGCGCAGCTCTGGAGTATAATACAGGATAAGTAATATAATGTATGTACACAGTGACTGCACCAGCAGAATAGTGAGTGCAGCTCTGCAGTATAATACAGGATAAGTAATGTAATGTATGTACACAGTTACTGTACCAGCAGAATAGTGAGCGCAGCTCTGCAGTATAATACAGGATAAGTAATGTAATGTATGTACACAGTTACTGTACCAGCAGAATAGTGAGCGCAGCTCTGGAGTATAATACAGGATAAGTAATGTAATGTATGTACACAGTTACTGTACCAGCAGAATAGTGAGCTCAGCTCTGGAGTATAATACAGGATAAGTAATGTAATGTATGTACACAGTGACTGCACCAGCAGAATAGTGAGCGCAGCTCTGGAGTATAATACAGGATAAGTAATGTAATGTATGTACACAGTGACTGCACCAGCAGAATAGTGAGCGCAGCTCTGGAGTATAATACAGGATAAGTAATGTAATGTATGTACACAGTGACTGTACCAGCAGAATAGTGAGCGCAGCTCTGGAGTATAATACAGGATAAGTAATGTAATGTATGTACACAGTGACTGTACGAGCAGAATAGTGAGTGCAGCTCTGGAGTATAATACAGGATAAGTAATGTAATGTATGTACACAGTGACTGCACCAGCAGAATAGTGAGTGCAGCTCTGTAGTATAATACAGGATAAGTAATGTAATGTATGTACACAGTGACTGTACCAGCAGAATAGTGAGCGCAGCTCTGGAGTATAATACAGGATAAGTAATGTAATGTATGTACACAGTGACTGCACCAGCAGAATAGTGAGTGCAGCTCTGCAGTATAATACAGGATAAGTAATGTAATGTATGTACACAGTGACTGTACCAGCAGAATAGTGAGTGCAGCTCTGGGGTATAATACAGGATAAGTAATGTAATGTATGTACACAGTGACTGTACCAGCAGAATAGTGAGCGCAGCTCTGGAATAACTCTGATAAAAGGTAACAGAAGAAGAAAACAGAAGGACAGGACACAATAATGTCACCCACAAGCAGAACATAAATCCAGTAGTTCATGTGCTGAAACATAAAATAATAATGTAATAATACCCTACATACAGGACATATAACGCTTCCATATACTACACTCCTGTCCACCAGGTGGCGTCGCAGCCACTTCATTATTCTCACATATTTCGCCTGCCAGGCATCTGATTATTCGCGGCGCCGGCTTCCTGCCACTGCTCAGATTTCGTTATTGCTGGTAATTAATTACTAATCAGCTGTGTTGCCATGACTCCAGGAAGGGGGAAGATTTATAGATTTGAATTTATTAATTGCTTATTGACCCGGATTATCCCGAAGGTATGAACATGCGTAATTGAGGGACCTTATATAGACGGGGTTAAATTAACCGTAGTGAGAATGGAATCGGCTTAGCCACTAATGAAGCAAACACAAAACCTCGTTAGGGAGGAGACAAAGTACAAAGAAAAGGGAAATAAACAATCTTGGCTGTCGGCCGCAATTAAAGCAGCAGCGAGCGACGATCAGCATCCTACAGAGGAGCCAGGATGGAGGCCGAAAGAGAATGTACAACCACATTCACAGACATAACCCACTGCCTGCAGCCACCACTAGGGGGAGCTTAAGAACACACTGCATACAGTTCTATGTATTATCACTGAGCGCCCCCTAGTGGTGATATAATGTGATGCAAACAGTCACAGGAGTGACAATGACATGTGTATACGTAACAGGGGCAAACCTAAAGAGGGGGACCGTGGGGTATGTGCCCGAAAAGTGAGAGGAGGAACACAATGCTCTTCATACAAAGGTGCAACCCCTGGTATAAAGGTGGGTATAGGCCTTATATATTAGGGGTCCTGCTGTAACGGAGACTCCCTGTCCTCTCCCTGACATTACCTATGTTGTAATATATACATCAGTCAGTAAATTAGATTAACATATATATATAGATAGATAGATAGATAGATAGATAGATAGATAGGATACATTCCCTTTAAGTGAAGGAGTCAAATGAGAATTAAAAGTGTGCTGTAATTCATCCTCTGGCCTCTTGGTGGCGGCATTATTTATCTCACCAAGCAAAGTCCAACATAAGACAATTAGGAGCCATTAATAATGTAATGTGTCTGTAATTCTATACGTCCTCCAGCACTATACACACTGTATACAGCCCCACCACTATATACATTGTATACAGACTCCGAAATTATTTATTTATGTGAAGTCAGGTTGGTAGGGCCACAATATGACTGGCCTTTAACACTACACAACTTCCTTAGCTAAGAGGTTCTGCAGCAGAGGAGATCAGATACACTTTATGGCATATAAAGGTCAGAGGACTGTAGGAGGGCGGGGGAGGCAATATGGAGGGGGGGGCTCAACTAAAAGGTCATGTTAATGATTCTCCATTAATGGCAGAGAACGCCGCGAGAAACATGGAGTCACTGCAACAAATAGCACAAGGCTGCAAAGTCATAGGGTTACCCAGAAGGTCATGTGTCACCCCCTCTGCACCCCTCTTATATACAAGACTATAACTATTATAATACTGCTCCTATGTATAAGAATATAACTACTATAATACTACCTCCTATGTACAAGAATATAACTACTATAATACTACTCCTATGTACAAGAATATAACTACAATAATACTGCTCCTATGTACAAGAATATAACTACTATAATACTGCCTCCTATGTACAAGAATATAACTACTATAATACTACCTCCTATGTACAAGAATATAACTACTATAATACTGCTCCTATGTACAAGAATATAACTACTATAATACTACCTCCTATGTACAAGAATATAACTACAATAATACTGCTCCTATGTACAAGAATATAACTACTATAATACTACCTCCTATGTAGAAGAATATAACTACTATAATACTACTCCTATGTACAAGAATATAACTACTATAATACTACTCCTATGTACAAGAATATAACTACTATAATACTACTCCTATGTACAAGAATATAACTACTATAATACTACCCCCTATGTACAAGAATATAACTACTATAATACTACTCCTATGTACAAGAATATAACTACTATAATACTACCTCCTATGTACAAGAATATAACTACTATAATACTACTCCTATGTACAAGAATATAACTACTATAATACTACCTCCTATGTACAAGAATATAACTACTATAATACTACCTCCTATGTACAAGAATATAACTACTATAATACTACTCCTATGTACAAGAATATAACTACTATAATACTACTCCTATGTACAAGAATATAACTACTATAATACTACTCCTATGTACAAGAATATAACTACTATAATACTACTCCTATGTACAAGAATATAACTACTATAATACTGCTCCTATGTACAAGAATATAACTACTATAATACTACTCCTATATACAATATAACTACTATAATACTACCTCCTATGTACAAGAATATAACTACTATAATACTACTCCTATGTACAAGAATATAACTACTATAATACTACTCCTATGTACAAGAATATAACTACTATAATACTACCCCCTATGTACAAGAATATAACTACTATAATACTACTCCTATGTACAAGAATATAACTACTATAATACTACCTCCTATGTACAAGAATATAACTACTATAATACTACCTCCTATGTACAAGAATATAACTACTATAATACTACTCCTATGTACAAGAATATAACTACTATAATACTACTCCTATGTACAAGAATATAACTACTATAATACTACTCCTATGTACAAGAATATAACTACTATAATACTACTCCTATGTACAAGAATATAACTACTATAATACTACTCCTATGTACAAGAATATAACTACTATAATACTACCCCCTATGTACAAGAATATAACTACTATAATACTACTCCTATGTACAAGAATATAACTACTATAATACTACCTCCTATGTACAAGAATATAACTACTATAATACTACCTCCTATGTACAAGAATATAACTACTATAATACTACTCCTATGTACAAGAATATAACTACTATAATACTACTCCTATGTACAAGAATATAACTACTATAATACTACTCCTATGTACAAGAATATAACTACTATAATACTACTCCTATGTACAAGAATATAACTACTATAATACTGCTCCTATGTACAAGAATATAACTACTATAATACTACTCCTATATACAATATAACTACTATAATACTACTCCTATGTACAAGAATATAACTACTATAATACTACTCCTATGTACAAGAATATAACTACTATAATACTACCTCCTATGTACAAGAATATAACTACTATAATACTACTCCTATGTACAAGAATATAACTACTATAATACTACTCCTATGTACAAGAATATAACTACTATAATACTACTCCTATGTACAAGAATATAACTACCATAATACTGCTCCTATGTACAAGAATATATCTACTATAATACTACTCCTATGTACAAGAATATAACTACTATAATACTACTCCTATGTACAAGAATATAACTACTATAATACTACTCCTATGTACAAGAATATAACTACTATAATACTACTCCTATGTACAAGAATATAACTACTATAATACTACTCCTATATACAAGAATATAACTACTATAATACTACCTCCTATGTACAAGAATATAACTACTATAATACTACTCCTATGTACAAGAATATAACTACTATAATACTACCCCCTATGTACAAGAATATAACTACTATAATACTACTCCTATGTACAAGAATATAACTACTATAATACTACCTCCTATGTACAAGAATATAACTACTATAATACTGCTCCTATGTACAAGAATATAACTACTATAATACTACTCCTATGTACAAGAATATAACTACTATAATACTACCTCCTATGTACAAGAATATAACTACTATAATACTGCTCCTATGTACAAGAATATAACTACTATAATACTACTCCTATATACAAGAATATAACTACTATAATACTACCTCCTATGTACAAGAATATAACTACTATAATACTGCTCCTATGTACAAGAATATAACTACTATAATACTACTCCTATGTACAAGAATATAACTACTATAATACTACCTCCTATGTACAAGAATATAACTACTATAATACTACTCCTATATACAAGAATATAACTACTATAATACTACTCCTATGTACAAGAATATAACTACTATAATACTGCTCCTATGTACAAGAATATAACTACTATAATACTACTCCTATGTACAAGAATATAACTACTATAATACTACCTCCTATGTACAAGAATATAACTACTATAATACTACCTCCTATGTACAAGAATATAACTACTATAATACTACTCCTATGTACAAGAATATAACTACTATAATACTACTCCTATATACAAGAATATAACTACTATAATACTACCTCCTATGTACAAGAATATAACTACTATAATACTACTCCTATGTACAAGAATATAACTACTATAATACTACTCCTATATACAAGAATATAACTACTATAATACTACTCCTATGTACAGGAATATAACTACTATAATACTGCTCCTATGTACAATAATATAACTACTATAATACTACTCCTATGTACAAGAATATAACTACTATAATACTGCCCCTATATATAAGAATATAAGTACGGTACTATAATTCTGCAGTAGTACTAATAATAATAATACTATATCCCCCGCCCTCGCTGGTACTCACTGTTCTGTATGGTGATCTTCCTCTGCCTGTATTCGATGCCCAGTATAGGCTCATTTTGCCCCCGTTTCTCGATGACGGTGCGCACTTCCCTCTGCTTGTCGTTGCAGTCATTGGTTGGATCTTGGCTCATACTTAAAGCCGCCTGATATGCTGAGAAGTAGAGAAAGGTGTTAAGAATTTTTAGTTGCTTTAATATGGAAGATTCAGAGTCTAGGAAAGCTGGGTGACTATCTGTAGAGGAGATGACGGCATTAGTGTAGAGGGTATCACTTACAAGACGAGTAGTAGTCAAAGATGGGGTCTTTGCAGAAGGACTTGTAGACCCAGGTGACGGATACATCCTGGATCTGCGCGGACGTGGTGTATTCACACTTGAGTACGATGGTGGAGAATAACATTGTATATCGCTGAGTGTCCTGAACCACGACCTGAAGAGCCAGACATCCTGGAAGACAAAGGAGTAACCAGTTACAGATCAGCAGCCATTTTGCAGATGAGAATTAGTACCTAAGAGCCGGGGCCCGACTAATTACCATAGGTGACGGCAGTCTACAATATATTCACAATGGCTCCTGGTGTGATTCTTAGTCACGTGTTACGGCGTCTGATCATGTGACTATAGAAATATCACATGCTGTCAGATAAACGCCGCTTGTTATTGTAGAGGTGAAGTCCACGTGTTGCCGTTGCGATCATCGCATTCCCTAAGGCGCGGCCATGACTCAGACTCATTGCTGCTGATCCGGTCATTAGGTTAACAGGTCATTAATGGTGTAAGTCATCGGAGCGGTGTAAATACTACATGATGTATACCGCCGCCTGAAAGGGGACCTCCACTAACAATAAAGGAGCTTCCCAAGGTGACATCTTCAGGTGTAGACGCCTCTGTAAGACAGAAGGGCCGGTGGATCTGAAAAGGAGGTTTCCCCCTCGAAACGCGTCATCTTTGTACCACTTCTAATAACCACGTGAATACGTATGTCGTGCGGCCATCTTCCCTATATCTAATACTGCTGAGGTCTGAACCTGCAAGCCTGGGTAGTCTAGACCTGCAGCACTTCCTGGGATTAGGACCGCCCACATTGCACTTAACATCTAATTTGCATATTGAAAAAGATCCTTTTTTACACAGAAACTGGCTGAGGCAAAAAAAAACAAAAAAAAAACGCCAGTCCTTCTATTCCCTGCGCTGGTAAACTGGTGTCAATCATTATAAATATGGCGGGGCCACCATGTAACGTAATCCGCACCACGTGTAACTACGCTTAAGGTTTACGTGGGCGCGGTATAATTTGCTGAGGAATTTGAGGCGATATTCCTTTCCAAAAATCGTCCTTTTGGACCACCATCGGCTGACCTTGGCTTTTCGCCATTTTGGCAATTAGGGCCATATACAACGGAACCAACCAAGCGTGAGGAATCGTGTCGCGGTTTCTGCGGCGATTCAGTCGTGGAAAACACAGGAAGATCAAGCAGGACTCTACGAAATCTCCATCTTGCATCCCAATGAAACAGATTTGGGTCCGTTTTTTAGAGAGGGTTTTGGCCGCCTCAAATTCTTCTCCAAATAACGCTGTGTGTACGGAGCCCAAAATATAAAGCAAGAATATCGGATAATCTGCCCCTCAGGTCCGGAGGCGTCACCACTACTTGTATTCGTGCGGACAACAATGACGCGACTACCCCGGCTCTGCTATATCTTATATACACTCTTGTCAGTCACCACCGCAGCGCTCTACGCCTATATACACACACGTCATTTTTCATGACCCCATAGAAAGGTTATATAATCCGTTCGCTGCCTCGCCGGCGCAGATATCGCTAAGTAACTTTGCTTTACCTGATAAAGATACCGCCTGCCGATAACAACACAAAACCGCCGCCAATGTCAACACTGAGGCCAAATAAGAGTATATACTGCCACACGAGCTCTGGTCTCAGCCAATATGGCCACCACTATAGCGCCCACGGGGAGGTTGCTACCCAGCTTTCCTTGACTCCTGCATGGTGGCGCCATAAAGCATGCAACGGGGCACGGTGTGACAACCAAGAGCCTTCCAAAATGGCAGCTGTTCAAGGAGACACTTCCAATATCCCTTGAAATGTCTAGAGACGATCCCTCTGATAGGAGCATTTTATTTTCCGTAAGTCTTCTGCTACCTGGAAACCGTCAGCAAGCTGATCTAGTATTCCTATGAAGTGTCTGGATTTAGTACGGCCTGTGGGCTCATGAACCCGTCAAGGCTGCTGTTCCTACCCGGCGGCCATCTTTACAGTGGTACATGAGGTATTCCCACACTTTTCCTCAGGGCTGCTCATTGTCACCTCATGAAGTAGCCCGCCGGAGACCGGAGCAAACAGCACGCCGCCGGGACTTACTAGGTTTGGCCCCATCTATAGCGCAAGGGCCACAATCACTTGACATGTTATATTACATTCTGGATTATCGGACGCCATTTTGAATGTTTTTCAGGTACTAAAGGAGACTCCACCAAGATGGGGTAAAATCCATTCAGCTCTGACTGTGGTAAGTAACCTCCATTATGCAATACAGTTGCCCACAGCAACCAACTACAGATCAGCCGCCATTTTGTATGTGAGAGAAAATGAAAGCAATGGCAACCCGCTGTGTACATTGGTGTCAAACATGGCTCCTGCTGCGCGGTCACGTCCTGTAATGTCTGACTAAGAGATTAACCCGTGTATATTCCCCATCATTAAATATCACTTCTTGTCAGATCGGACGCCGCTTCTGTGTCCACGTGCCGCCATTACGATTACGATCTTTTCAGTCCTTAAAATGCGGCCATAATTCGCCCTCGTTACCGCTGATCCGGTCATTAGGTTAACAGGTCATTAAAAAAGTATGCGACAGGATTCCTCCGAGCGGTGTAAAAACAAACACGTGAAGGACGCAACCGCACCGGCAGACGTCTGAGGCTTAAAGGGGAAGTGCAGCGTAAAGAAATACATATCCAATGTGACATACATTCAGGACGTTGCCTAATAACAGGTGCCAGAATACACGGGTGACTACTCTAGACCCCCCCGGATACTATAGAAAGGGGTGTGGTCACAACACAGCCTGGGAACATAGAAAGAAAAGATGGCCGCCACTTCGAATCAGGATTTCAAGAGAGGATTTCAAGGACGGAAAGGGAACCCGCGCACCCTCAGAATAAATAAACCCCCAGTAAGAATAACTTGCCGTCTTCTATCTCTTAGTTCTGTCTGCAGGAAAGCTGGGTAACTATTAATAATATCTTCAGGTTGTCACCCAGCTTTCCCAGAGTCCTGAAAGTCACTTTTAGAAACCCGTTCTCTTCCATATAGTGGATAACATCTCTGAATAGCTATTTCCTATCTGTACCTGTACCTAGAAAAGCTGGGTAGTCATACAGTCATCATTACAGCTCGCAGAGGTCGTCACCCAGCTTTCTCAGGGTCCTGAATGTCAGTTTTCCCAAGTCCTAGGATTCCTTTTCTATAAAGTTGGTAAATTTCCACATCGCTGAGCGACGACAGTCATCCTAGTTTACGGAGATTATTACTCATCTTTCCCACAGCTCTGAATGGCAATCATCCTAAGTATACGGCTACAGACCTACCACTAGATTTACCGTACAGGATTTCTTTCCATAAATTTGCCGTAATAGTCGCCCCTCCCCCCAAACACTGACTGTCCCTGAGGTCATCTCTCTTATAAAAAGGGAATGGCAACTTTAGCTGTCACCCAACTTTCCCAGAGCCCTGACATTCACCTCTTGAAATGTTTACTATTTCATCCTTACCTCATTTCTTCGCTGCATCAGTCACTAGAATAGCTGAATAACACTACAGTCACCATTACAGCTCGCAGAGGTGGTCACCCAGCTTTCCCAGAGACCTGAAGGGAAATTCTGCCCATGCATCTCTCTCACTGCTGTCATGCTGCACCGTTGGCTCGTAGTTTTTTCTTACTTACATTACACGTCTTATACAAATTGAATGAAAACTTAGGATGTCACCCAGCTTTTCCAGAGACCTGAACGGCAGTTTTCTAAAGTCGTCCTCTTCTGGAAAGTCAATAACATTTCCATATAACTAATTGTTGGATTTTTCTGTTTTAAGGAATTCTGGGTGACAATGAATACAGCCATCAGTCCAGCTCTCAGGGGTCATCACCCAGCTTTTCCAGAGTCCTGAGCTGCAGTTCTGCCTATTTATACAGTAATGTATCTCTCACATCCATCTTGTCTGCTCTTATCTCAGATTTGCTGATGCCCCCCCCCCCCCGATTTTCCATGAAGTTATACGTCTTACAAAAAGACAACTTTAGCTGTCACCCAACTTTCCCAGAGCCCTGACATTCACCTTTTGAAACTCATCCTCTTCTGTAAAATTTGTACAATTTCATTTTTACCATTTCTTCGCTGCATCAGTCACTACAATAGCTGAATAACAATACAGCCATCATTACAGCTCGCAGAGGTGGTCACCCAGCTTTCCCAGAGACCTGAAGGGAAATTCTGCCCACGCATCTCTCTCACTGCTGTCATGCTGCGCCATTGGCTTGTAGTTTTTTTCCTACTGACATTACACTTCTTATGAAAACTTAGGATGTCACCCAGCTTTTCCAGAGACCTGAACGGCAGCTTTCTAAAGTCGTCCTCTTCTGGAAAGTCAATAACATTTCCATAGAACTATTTCTTAGATTTTTCTGTTTTAAGGAATTCTGGGTTACAAGTAATAGCCGTCAGTCCAGCTCTCAGGGGTCCTCACCCAGCTTTCCCAGAGTCCTGAGCTGCAGCCCTGCCTAGTTATACAGTAATGTATCTCTCACATCCATCTTGTCTGCTCTTATCTCAGATTTGCTGACGTCCCCCCCCCCCCTTCTGATTTTCCATGAAGTTATACTTCTTACAAAAAAACAACTTTGGACGTCACCCAGCTTTTCCAGGGACCTTAACGTCAGTTTTCTGAAGTCGTCCTGTTCTGTAAAGTCAATAAATTTTGGCATATAACCATTTACTAATTCTGTCTGTTTTAAGGAAAGCTGGGTGACAATAGGGTCATCATTCCCTTTCCCATTATCACCCAGCTTTCCCAGAGACCTGAACATCAGCTTTCCAAAGTCGACCTCTTCTGTAAATTCAATAAAAGTTGCCACATAACCAGTTTCTTCTATCTCTAGGAAAGCTGGGTGAAATGTAATAACCTGGGAGCTGGAATGATGCGTGTATCACCCAGCTTTCCCAGAGACCTGAATGTCAGGTTTCAAACGTCGACCTCTTCCATATGGTTGTGGTAAAGTTTCCATTTAACCATTTGTTTAATTCTGTTTCTAGGAAAGCTGGGTGACAATTACTACAAGTGGTGATCACCCAGCTTTCCCAGACCCCTGACTTCCAGATAGTTACACACCAGTACATAACGTTTCCGCCCCCCCGAGCTGATGAATCGTCTCCTTTCACCTGCCCGCCGCTGAGCACACAGGGCTTGGACGCAGCGTCGCCCATTCCGTGATGTAACGCGGCGCACGCGGGGAATGAAAGCTCCATTCATGGCCAATCCACAAGAAAACAACTTGTTCCTGTCAGAAAGAGGAGTGTGAAAACGTGTGCGGGAGCGCCGGTCACAAGACGCGGCACCACAAGCTCCAGCACACCCTGACAGAACTCAGACCACCGGCACCATGGTCCAGGCCGGGCCTTCGCACAGCTGAGGGTTTGTTACAATGGCGTCCAGTCTAGAAAAAGTCGCCTGAGACCGAAATCCGTATCTCGAGGACACGTCACCAATATATGGGGGGGGGGGGGGGGAGTCTGACAGCTGTGACCCCACAAGGTCACCAAAATAAAGCGGCAGCAGCACTAGGGAGGCACGGTGATTCTGGGCAGATGACGCCAAATGGCACAAAAGTTGCACATCTGCGATTTCTGAGGTACAATTTGGCGGTTAGGTTGGGACTATACGGCGAAATCTGCACGTGTAACACATCACATGACCACAGAACGCCGTGTCCCCCTGCGCAAGTTCGACTGTTAAAGGTACAGTTTGGCGGTTACGTTGGTTCTACATGGCGATTTTTGGATGCAACTCATATCACATGACCGAAAGTGGAGGTTTGACTGCTGTGACCCGCAAAGATCACGGCCGTGACGCTAGCACAACATGGTGTCTTTGGTCACGTCAACAAGGCGCACAAAAGTTGTGCATCTGCTGTTACACGATTTGGCGGTGAGGTTGACGCTACACGGTGACTTCTAGGTATGATCCAAGATGGCGGTCTGACTGTTTGCCTCCAACATATGCTAGTGGCAACGGCGACTGGTCACATGACACCAAGTCTTACCAAACCCGCTGTTGTGTGACTATACAGGTGCGATTTGGCGGTTAGGTTGGGGTGACATGGCGATTTGTGGACGTAACGGATACGAAATGACCGTCATGGGGCGTCAGATGTCGCAGGGTGTCATGGCGATATTTAGCCATAGAAAAATCGCCAATATCCCCCAGCCTTAAAACCTAAAAAAAAAAAACAACACGCGGGCCACTCGGCGATGTTCACACACGACCGGGATTTAGTGAACCAAATCCTGCGAACTATGACACAATATCACAGGGCGTCATGGCGAGCTTCATGTCACGTGACCAAAATCGCAGTGTCGTCCGTAAAGGCAAGGTCGTCACTACGCACAAAAACTGCCGCCGTAACGCTGCGCCATTCAGGCCGAGGCTCCTCGAAGGTTTCTAATAGACGGTAAAATGGCGACTTTATTGTGTGACAAAGCGAGGGATCGGTCCGCGGCGTGAGGTGTAATTTAACCCCGCGTTTCAGGCCAGTTTCGATGGCGGTTTTTCAGGTCATGGGGTAACCGCGTGACAGGTGGAGATTTATTGTTTTTACACATTTTTCTTTGTAAGCAGTCGCAGCTTTGCGGCAATATGTGAGAGATGAGGCCGCACCGGAGCGCCCACAATGCCCCGCGCACACAGGTGTCTCAGGAGGAAGCCCCTCCCCCCCTCACCTGCGCCAGGTGTATACGCGCAGGCGCACTGCTCTCCCCATAACAAGCCCACCTGCCGACCCCCGAGCGCCCCCCACTGACCTGCGCACAACCAACTCCATAGCAACAGCTGCACCTGCGCAGCCATGGCGGGGCGTCCTGCTCCTTGTAGTCCTCCTCAGGTGTCTCCTCCTCCAGCCTCAGCCGCCCGACACCTCCATGTACAGACACCCGGACACCCGAAACTTCAGCAACAGGCAGGAACCTGCTCCCCTCCCCCAGATACTGGCAGAGCCAGGGTGACACAACAGCGCCCCTCCCCGGGCTACACCCCGCCCCCAGAGCAAGCCTCCGACCTGCTCTCATCCACTGGCTGCGTGCAGAACATTGCACCGGGAGGAGAGCACCTGCAGAGCATTACACAGGGAGGACTGCACCTGCAGAGCATTGCACCGAGAGGAGAGCACCTGCAGAGCATTGCACCGGGAAGACTGCACCTGCAGAGCATTGCACCGAGAGGAGAGCACCTGCAGAGCATTACACAGGGAGGACTGCACCTGCAGAGCATTGCACCGAGAGGAGAGCACCTGCAGAGCATTGCACCGGGAAGACTGCACCTGCAGAGCATTGCACCGAGAGGAGAGCACCTGCAGAGCATTACACAGGGAGGACTGCACCTGCAGAGCATTGCACCGAGAGGAGAGCACCTGCAGAGCATTGCACCGAGAGGAGAGCACCTGCAGAGCATTGCACCGGGAGGAGAGCACCTGCAGAGCATTACACAGGGAGGACTGCACCTGCAGAGCATTGCACCGAGAGGAGAGCACCTGCAGAGCATTGCACCGAGAGGAGAGCACCTGCAGAACATTGCACCGAGAGGAGTACACCTGCAGAGCATTACAATGAGGACAGCACCTGAAGAGCATTGCACCTAGAGAACTGCACCTGCAGAGCATTGCAGTAAGATGACAGTATCCCTGCAGAGCCTTACTCTGAGAGGAGAGCACCTGCAGAGCCTTACTCTGAGAGGAGAGCACCTGCAAAGCATTGCACAGAGACGCTAGCACCTGCAGAGCATTACACAGGGAGGAGAGCTCCTGCAGAGCATTACACCGGGAGTACTGCACCTGCAGAGCATTGCACCAAGAGGACAGCACCTACAGAGCATTGCACTGAGTGGACTGCACTTGCAGAGCATTACACCGAGAGAAGAACACCTGCAGAGCATTACTCCGGGAGAACTGCACCTGCAGAGCATTGCACCAAGAGGACAGTATCCCTGCAGAGCATTACTCTGAGACGCTAGCACCTGCAGAGCATTACAGAGAGATGAGAGCTCCTGCAGAGCATTACACCGGGAGTACTGCTCTGCAGAGCATTGCACCAAGAACACCAGGACAGCACCTACAGAGCAGTGCACTAAGAAGACTGTATCCCTGTAGAGCATTGCAGTAAGAGGACATCACCTGCAGAGCATTACATTAAGAGGACAGTAACTGCAGAGCATTACATCTAGAGGACAGCACCTGCAGAACATTGCAGTAAGAGGCCGGGATTCCTGCAGGGCAATGCAAAAGAGTTTAGGATTTATTTTAAAGAGACACTATTGTCTGCAGAGTATCGCAACTGAACGTTCATAACGCTCTATGCAGACACTATATACTCAGCAGAACATTACAACTGGCACCCCATTCCTCCGTGTTAAGACACTATATACTCTGCAGATTATTTCATCTCACACCCCATTCCCTCACTATACTCTGCAGAGCGTCACCACTTTCGCTCTCTGTCCAGCCCGCCTCGGCCTCTTTCACCTTATTCCCAAGCCCAGTGCTATATACAGACACCTGCAGCGCCCTCTATCTACCCCACCCTTGATTTGTCAAGCCTGGGCCACCCCCCATCCCCCCTATAATCTCCCCTAGTGTATAGTCCAGATGTGAATATGGGTCAGAAGAAGAGGCCGATTGTGTTTCAAAGCTCCATTGACCTCCACAATACAGGGAGGTGCCCATCCCCCATCTACTTGTCCCCTGTAAGACAAAAGCCTGTCCCTGTGAATGGAGTCTGCGCCCCCCTCCCCTGCTGAGCGCCCGGGACATGCCAGTCACAGGGCAGGACGTGCCGCCATATACAATACTAGTATAGCAGAGTCAGGCCGGGGGTACACCACGACGACTCCTACACATTCTGACCCCAAAGGGGCGACTTCTGCAACGTCACTAAAAGGTCGAGCCTTGCTGGGGGGGGGGGGGGGGGGGGGGGTGTTGACCAGAAATCGTAGTCGCGGTGCCCTCAGTGTCACAATACAACTCCAGTTACTTATATTAGTCAAAGAGTCGCAGTCACATGATGAGAGTCGCGGCCAGAGTCGCCGTGTAGCCCCTGCCTTATTGGGGATCACCCACTCCCCCAGCTCAGATATATCTATTGTCACTGTCCCCGGCTGTATACATCTCCCCTCCCTATATACTGCCCTCCCGCTGAGCTTGTGCTGCAGTGTAAAGCATGGCAGAGGGACAGCGCTGAGGTCTGAGACTGTAGAGACTTATAGGACCTTCTTATATCTGTTTCTGGAAAAGCTGGGTGATAAACTATAGCAGGGAGAGGCGAGCTTTGAGGAACTACAAGTCCCAGCATTGCTCTGCTCTTCTTGGTGATTGGGCCGATCCCTGGGCTATAGGGTCACCACTACCACAACCGCTCAGGGTCACCACTACGACCGCTCAGGGTCACCACTACCACAACCGCTCAGGGTCACCACTACGACCGCTCAGGGTCACCACTACCACAACCGCTCAGGGTCACCACTACGACCGCTCAGGGTCACCACTACGACCGCTCAGGGTCACCACTACCACAACCGCTCAGGGTCACCCAGCTTTCCGCAGTCTCTGCTTAGTCTGAATTCACATGTGAAGGAGCTTTTTTTTTCCCCCGGATGTAAGTGCCCCCTCTCCCATAGTCTCTGACCTCAGAAGCCGCAGAACTACAACCCCCAGGGTCCCCTGACAGCCAAGGAGACAAGGCCAGGACAGTCAGGGCATGCTGGGAGTTGTAGTCTGACGCCACAGGAATAACAACCAGCACCATAAAGCCTCCGCCAGTATAACCAGTCAGACCAGTCCTACCAGTATAATGTGTGTAATAAAATCCCTGAGGACGTGATGCCAGACATAGAGGCTGACACTCGCCGACAACCTATATGACGCGGAAATGCCAGTGGTTGTCAGAGCAAAGAGAAAGCAGCGAGGCCTTCACTATAATGTGTAGGGGACATATTAGGGAATAAGGAGGATGGGGGGCGTCAGTGGACACCCCCTGCTACCCCCCCCCCAATTCATTAAAGCCATTGTTTGGGGAGCGGGGAGGTAATATTAGAAGTTTCTTAAAGAAAAAACTCGCCATATGGTGCTAATATAGCTCAGCTGCCCTGAGGAGTTATAGAGGGGCCGTCTGGTAGCGGTAACATTTAGGACATGTATACACTGATAGACGGGGACCAGCAGAGAGTATATAGATAAAGGGGCCCCCATCAGACTGAAGGACTAGTGAATGAGATATACGAGGCCCCCCCCAGCCCACATAGTGCCCAACCCCTATATGTGTACCCCACCAGATCTGCCGGGCCTGTTTGATGGGTTGTGTGATATTTCCTATTGTCTCGGTGTACTACAGGTGATCGCATGCAGCCGCCGCAGACTGGAGCGCAGTATGGCGACTCTATAAACCTGCATGTGCTGTGCGCCCTCTAGTGGGGAAGGTGATCATGTCACCCGATCACTGGGATTTATAGGTGAAAAATATGTGTTTAGAGATGTAAATAAACCTACGAGGAACAGTATCATCCCCGGCCGGTAAATCTAAGCCCGTTGTGTGTGATACTGTGTGATGAACCTGTGTATCTAAGCCTACCATGGTCATAGTGTATGCTGAACTAATGTATCTAAGCCTTCCATGGGTCACAGTGTATCTAAGCAGGTAAATGGGTGGGTGTCTCCATGAGCTGGACTACAGTAAGCTTGGCTGTTTCAGATACCAAAAGTGGACCCATGGGGCGTCCTGGAAGTCACTAGTGGTCAGGGGTCAAGTTCTGAACCCCATAACCTTATTAAGGGGGATTTCACACGGAGTAACGTTCCGCGTGACCAGGCACGTATACACCGTGTGAGATTTTGAGCGCCGTATACGCTCCCATTGATTTCAATGGGAGCCTGGATCGTATACGCTGCGTTATTTTGCGGCCGCAGCCTACAAGGAGATGGGACCTAGCGTTATCCTAAAGTACTAGGCGCAGATCTGCAGCCCTGTGACTGTATAGCGGTAATCCCGGGGTTCTGCACCTGTTACTCCTTCCATTCCCTTCCTGCAGCAGGAGGCCGCCAGATCAGGGGTCTTGTGGGGTTTGGGTGTCGGATACCTGTGGATAACCCATCAGTATCATAATTACATTTGTGACCTGCAGGGTGTTCTTTGGGGCACATTCTCCGACCGGTGTGCGCACTATACAGCGTTACTTATCCATGAAGTGCAATGCACAGGATGAAATCTGCGGCAAATCTGCAACTAAATCTAACAAGATAACTTGGACATTTGTTGTCTTTACAGAGATTATCTGCAGAGGCCAAACATGAAGCTCCTGAACCTCACTGCACAATCAGCATGGCCAACCATAATGCATCATTTCTAGTAGTGGTCTTCTCATATTGGGAAGAGACACCTATGGCCCCCCCCCTAGTACTGCTGGGCCCCTCTAGTTACACCCCTGATCTTCTGGACCGTCTACCAATGTAGTGAAGATGTGCGGATCAGGGCGTGACATCGCGGAGAGCTCAGTGATTTCCTCCTATTTGGTTATAATGAGTCTATTCTTGTCCAGGTTCTTTAGTGTGTCATGAAATGTATAGAAGGAATCTTCTCCTCCAGATTCCTCCGGCTCCACCCGGTGAAGACAAGACGTCCTGGGCTCAGAAGACTAAAATGTCATTGAAGTGAGTGAGTCCTGCAAGTATAATATGGCCGATATCACGTGCGGTATTAGTGACAGCGCCCTGGGAATATATAACAAAAATGTACACTAATCCGGGGAGGGGGGGGGGGGTTACTTACTTTTCCAGCACAGTCTGCTGTAAAGCAAATCACTAAATGCTGTTAACAAAGGAGAAACTCAGGCAAGATGGCCGCCTCCATAATCATGGACGGTAAATAGAATAAAAATAAATTCATAAAAGTCATAGATTTCATTTTATGGTTTTAATAAATTAAGTTAAAAATTTGGTGACACTTTTTTTTTTTTTTTTATTGAACCCTAAAAGGAAAAAATCATCGTACTTGTATCTCACAGAAATACGGCCCATTCGGGGCAACTGCAGCCTTGCAGCACCGGAGTCCTGGGTTTGAATCCCACCAGGAGCAACATCTGCAAGGAGTCTGTATGTTCTCCCATGTTTGTGTGGCTTTACTCCCATTCTACAAAGATAGACTGATAAGGAAACATGCCGTATATACTCGAGTATAAGCTGACCCGAATATAAGCCGACCCCCCTAATTTTACCACAAAAAACTGGGAAAACTTATTGACTCGAGTATAAGCCGAGGGGGGGAAATGCAGCAGCTACTGGAAAATTTCAAAAATTAAAATGGTCGGAGTTTTTGGGTGCAGTAGATGCTGGGGAAGGGGAGGGGGTGTTTTGGTTGTCTGTCTGCCCCTTCCCTGAGCTTGAGGACTGGGTTTTTTCTTCCCCCCACTTGGAATTCAGTCTGGCTGAATATAGGGGATCTGCAGTGCTCCTATTAACCCCTTCCCGACGGAACAGGAGCACTGCAGATCCCCTATATTCAGTAGACCGGGCACTTTCAGACACAGGGATACCTAATGTGTTTGTGTTTCACAGTCATTTTCAACTTTTGTATGTATTCTAGGAAAAGGAGTGTTTTAGAACTTTTATGTTTTTAAAATCCTCTTTTTTTTTTCTTTTGCACTATTTTATGGGAGATTCTATACATTAATATTGTGGCTGGTCATAGACCCCTCCCTCCTTAAAAAAAAAAAAATATATATATATTTTTTTTTTTTTGCTGACTCGAGTATAAGCCGAGGGGGGCTTTTTCAGCACAAAAACTGGGCTGAAAAATTTGGCTTATACTCGAGTATACACGTTACATTGTGATCTACATCTAAAATAAAAGGAAATACGGCCCAAACCTGAAGGCAACAGGTCCTACAATGGAGCTCTGCACCCGCCACATCTCCTACAATCTGCCCATTACAATGGGGCTCCGCACCCGCCACATCTCCTACAATCTGCCCATTACAATGGAGCTCCGCACCCGCCACATCTCCTACAATCTGCCCATTACAATGGAGCTCCGCACCCGCCACATCTCCTACAATCTGCCCATTACAATGGAGCTCCGCACCCGCCACACCTCCTACAATCTGCCCATTACAATGGAGCTCCGCACCCGCCACATCTCCTACAATCTGCCCATTACAATGGAGCTCCGCACCCGCCACATCTCCTACAATCTGACCATTACAATGGAGCTCCGCACCCGCCACATCTCCTACAATCTGCCCATTACAATGGAGCTCCGCACCCGCCACATCTCCTACAATCTGTCCATTACAATGGAGCTCCGCACCCGCCACATCTCCTACAATCTGCCCATTACAATGGAGCTCCGCACCCGCCACATCTCCTACAATCTGCCCATTACAATGGAGCTCCGCACCCGCCACATCTCCTACAATCTGCCCATTACAATGGAGCTCCGCACCCGCCACATCTCCTACAATCTGCCCATTACAATGGAGCTCCGCACCCGCCACACCTCCTACAATCTGCCCATTACAATGGAGCTCTGCACCCGCCACATCTCCTACAATCTGCCCATTACAATGGAGCTCCGCACCCGCCACATCTCCTACAATCTGCCCATTACAATGGAGCTCCGCACCCGCCACATCTCCTACAATCTGCCCATTACAATGGAGCTCCGCACCCGCCACATCTCCTACAATCTGCCCATTACAATGGAGCTCCGCACCCGCCACATCTCCTACAATCTGCCCATTACAATGGAGCTCCGCACCCGCCACACCTCCTACAATCTGCCCATTACAATGGAGCTCCGCACCCGCCACATCTCCTACAATCTGCCCATTACAATGGAGCTCCGCACCCGCCACATCTCCTACAATCTGACCATTACAATGGAGCTCCGCACCCGCCACATCTCCTACAATCTGCCCATTACAATGGAGCTCCGCACCCGCCACATCTCCTACAATCTGTCCATTACAATGGAGCTCCGCTCCTGCCACATCTCCTACAATCTGCCCATTACAATGGAGCTCCGCACCCGCCACATCTTGTACAATCTGCCCATTCATTACAATGGTTTCTCTGCTGTGTGAACTCTCTGATGTTTAAAAAGACCAGATTTCTGAGTAAAACATCTCCCACACACTGCACAGGAATACGGCTTCTCCCCGGTGTGAATTCTCAAATGTTCCACAAGATTTGATTTCCGCATGAACAATTTCCCGCAGTGTGAACACGTATTCTGATTCTGCCTCCTGTGAGTTCTCAGATGTTCCCCTAGAGATGACTTCTCGACAAAGCATTTCCCACACTCTGTACACGGATACGGCTTCTCTTCCGTGTGAATTTTCATATGTTCCATAAGAGCAGATTTCTTAGTAAAACGTCTCCCACAGTCTGAACATGAATATGGCTTCTCTCCCGTGTGAGTTCTCAAATGTTTAACAAGTCCTGATTTCTGGGTAAAGCACTTCCCACATACTGAACATGAAAATGGCTTCTCTCCTGTGTGAATTCTCTGATGTTTTATAAGATGTGATCTCGCAGTAAAACATTTGCCACATTCTGAACATGGAAACGGCTTCTCACCTGTGTGAATTCTCAGATGTTCTACGAGATGTGATTTCACGGTAAAACACTTTGCACATTCGGAACATGAGAATGGCTTCTCCCCCGTGTGAATTCTCTCATGTTCAAGAAGATGCGCTTTCCTATTAAAAGATTTATTACATTCAGAGCATGAAAATAATTTACCCAGACGGCGTCCGATTCTGCCGATCTGTGACTTATTATCTTCTGCTTCATAAAAGGAAGCTAAAAGGAAATGTCCTTGAGATTCTGTCATCCCGTCTTCACCTGGGGAAAAGGAATGAAGATTGCCAAGTAAAGTTGTTTTTTAATATATATTTTCTAACCTTACCTTCTAAGGGTAACATTTTTTTCCTTTCATAGTTACATCAGGACTTGTTAGTTTGCAGGATGAGCTGCGTTTTTCAATGGCACCATTTTGGTCTGTCTATGTATATATTCCACCTTATTGAGTAAAGGGATCCTATCACTCAGACATAATTTTTTCTAGGTACCACGTCGGAATAGCTTTAAGAAAGGCTATTCATCTCCTACCTTTCGTCATCTTCTCCGCACTGCTGTTCACCTACAATCCCGGTTTTTCTCAGTATGCAAATTAGCTCTCTTGCAGCACTGGGGGTGAGCCCCAGCGCTCAAACAGCACGGGGGGCATCCCCAATGCTGATAGAGAACTCTCTCCAGCGCTGCCTCCATCTTCATCAACAGCGTCCTCTTCAGCCTCTTCTTCCGGCGGTGGCTTGTAACCTCTAGGCCTCGGGCAGAGCAGACTGCGCATGCCCATAGGCCACAAGAAAATGACCGCTTACAATACTGTGCAAGCGGCCATTTTCTCATGGCCTGTGGGCATGCACAGTCTGCTCTGCCCAAGGCCTAGAAGTTACAAGCCACCGCCAGAAGAGGAAGAGGACTCTCCTGACAAAGGAAGAGGTGGCGCTGGAGAGAGTTCTCTCGCAGCATTGGGGATGCCCCAGTGCTGTTTGAGCACTGGATTCCGACCCCGGTGCTGCGAGAGAGCTAATTTGCATACCGAGAAAAAACGGGATTGTAGGGGAACAGCGGCGCGGAGAAGACGACGAAAGGTAGGAGATGAATAGCCTTTCTTAAAGCTATTCCGACGTCGTACCTAGAAAAAAATTGTGTCTGAGTGATAGGATCCCTTTCACTGTTTTTTGGGAAAAATTTTTTTAAAAATTCCACTTGTCTTTTTTTTCACAGTGTGTATAAATAACATTAGCTTTATTCTTTGGGTCGAGATGATTTTGATGAGATACATTTCTATAGTATTTCTAATTTTTTCACCCTTATCTTACAAGAGCAATACTTTTTAAATCAGGGCTTGTTATTTTGCAGGATGAGCTGTATTTTCAATGGCACCATTCACGTGTCTATATACTCTACCAATTAACATTTACTAACAGTTTGTGGGAAGTTGTGTAAAAATATGACTTTTTTTTTTACCTTGCGCTATAAACGACACATAACTTTACTTCTTAGGTTAATCTGATTATGTTGATAACAAATTCCATGGCAGATCTAATGATCTTCTGCTTTTGTACAATAAATATACTTAAAATACTGTTTTGTTTTTGTGTGCGCATATCCTGAGAGACATTTTTAATTTTTGCATCCACAGAGCTGTGTCGGGGCTTGTTTTTTTGCTGGATGAACTATATTTTCCAATGGGGCGCATGTGACATTTTTATCACCTTATTTTATCATTTTATTAGGTGAGATCAGCAAAAATAAATAAATAAATAAACAATTCTGGTATTTTTATTGTATTATTATTATTATTTTTATGCTGTACACTGTTATAAATGACGTTAGCCTTATTTTGCAGGTCAGTGCAGTCTCCGCTAGTGTTTATGTATTACTATATAAGAAGCATAACATAAGAGAGCCTTTGGGGCTTGTTATTTGCAGGACTACCTGCATTTTCTATTGGAACAAAACAAGTAATATTTCCTAACCACAAAATATACATCTTATCATCTGCCAAATAATAATGAGTTATAAAGGACTCTTACCAATCACTGATACTGATATGGGTTCTTCAAGTCCACTCATCATCCCACCAAAACTTTCCTACAAGGATCCGTGTATAAGACATAAGAAAGACGAGAAAGGAGTTTATCATAGATACTGGTAACAGACATCAAAAACCCTACGAGGTAAGAACCAAAAAGTGACACCAAGACCGGATCAACCAACAACCACATACGCCGACATAGACCACTGTTCTCACTACCACCTGTCCATCGCAGCATTTACAGTAAAGCAGCCTGACAGAGACTGAACCTCTTGTTCTCTAGCCTGAGGGTCTTTGTTTTCGTTGTTCATGGTGAAACCTAAAAGGCTGAAAGGACGCTTTATTAAAGACAGGCATCTAGTAGAGCGTTGGACGTCCTTCAGTCTTCAGAACCACAGTAATTCCTTCACTCCGGGGTGACGAGTCTAATGTCCATGTAGGGGCCGCCAATCATGAAGGGTCTGGGGTCTCAGATAAAGAAACCATTCTGTGCATTTGTATCATTCTGGAAGTAAAGATGCAGATGATCGGCAGCAGATTGGTCTGTGTATATAGGGACGTGCGTCTGATAATGGGACACAATGGCGCCTGCTGCGGTAATATTGGCTTTAGAAGCAGCTGACTGACATTGTGCTGATATTTATACACAAGGAACCAAATTCCTGCCAAAGCTGGTGGAAACTTAACACAACGTAGAGACAAACAGAAACCATCTGTAGCCAGAACCTGCCACAGCAAACAAGAGGAGCACATAAAGCATGGAACTTCTTCTGGGCAAGGTTAGTAGAAGACATCATCTACCTGATAATCCAATGGGTCATTTTCTTTTTTCTCTGGACAGTCCTGGGGATATGGAGGACGGGGACATCTCTGTGGTGGGTTTATAGGACTGGATCCATCTATAGGAAATATACACAGGGACTGAATACATTGTCACCGACACAAGATGTACGACAGACCATCCACTGACACAAGACGTACGACAGACCATCCACTGACACAAGGTGTACGACAGACCATCCACTGACACAAGACGTACGACAGACCATCCACTGACACAAGATGTACGACAGACCATCCACTGACACAAGACGTACGACAGACCATCCACTGACACAAGACGTACGACAGACCATCCACCGACACAAGACGTACGACAGACCATCCACTGACACAAGACGTACGACAGACCATCCACCGACACAAGATGTACGACAGACCATCCACCGACACAAGATGTACGACAGACCATCCACCGACACAAGATGTACGACAGACCATCCACCGACACAAGATGTACGACAGGCCATCCACTGACACAAGATGTACGACAGACCATCCACCGACACAAGATGTACGACAGGCCATCCACTGACACAAGGTGTACGACAGACCATCCACCGACACAAGATGTACGACAGACCATCCACTGACACAAGATGTACGACAGACCATCCACCGACACAAGACGTACGACAGGCCATCCACTGACACAAGATGTACGACAGGCTCTTACCATCTACTGACACTGATGTGGCTTCTTCTAGTCCATAAGTCATTTCTCCAAAAATTTCCTGGAATGATCCACATTAAGGACATGAGAGAAAAAAGAAACTTTATTTTATAATACACAAAGGCAAAAAAATTACCATTCCTGTTGATGTTTCCTCATATCGGAGGTTCTCCGGGCCTCACTGGTGTCACTTTTGATGCTCCACTTTGTACTTTCTCAAACCTGGAGCCCATAAGTGACTTCCATATTCAGTGAGATTATATCTCTAACGTATGATTCCTATACATGACAGTATTGTGTTAGCTTTGAAGCAGCTGACTGGCATTGTGCTGGTAGTTTATGATTTACACCAAGAACTTTACATTTATCGACATAAAATCTGTATTTGTAGCCACGACCTACCACAGCCATCAAGAAGATGACATGGACCATATAGTGCACCACAACTGGAGAGGAGCAGAAGAAGGTGACATTACATCAATGTATAGAAGATTAGCAAAACTCTCAGTGTCACCTACCTGATGGTCCAGGGGGATATTCTCCATTTTTATTGGACACTCCTGGTGATACGGAGGACGGAGACATCTCTCTGGTGAATTCTCCATACTGGATCCATCTATAGGGAATATACACAGTGACTGAATACATTGTCTATATGTGATGAGCAGGTGATGGGGGAATCTCGGGGACCTCATACCTGGTCTCCTCTATCAGGAAGGTCTCCTCTTACCCGGCGGTGATGTGAGGGGCTGCTGATCCTCCATCATGGCCTCCTTGTACAGATCCTTGTGTCCTTCTAAATACTCCCACTCCTCCATGGAGAAATAGACAGTGACGTCCTGACACCTTATAGGAACCTGACAACACAATGACACAGTCATCCCCAGAGCCCTCCTTGGAGTTCTTGTAGAAGGTCCCACCATTCCCAGCAGCGCTCACCTCTCCGCTCAGCAGCTCAGTGATCCTGCTGGTAAGTTCTAGGATCTTCTGCTCATGTCTCAGTGAATGTGGTGGAGACTCGGTGATGGGGCTCGGGGTCCTGCTCCATCCTCCTGATACACGGGGTGTCACACACTCACCACACGACTTCTTCACTACTGTGTAATCCTGTGTATGGTGAGACACTACAGGTCACTACAGAGAGTCTAAGAATCCTTCACCTGTCCAGTCATTCACCTGCTTTATTCCTAGAGAGAAGAGCCATGTCCTGGGAGACTCTCACCTCTCCAGTGATCCAGTAGATCATCTCCAGGGCGAGGTCTAGTATCCTGGCCGCCATGTGGCTTCTCTCCATCTCCATCCTCGGTGGCTCATTGAGAAGAAGGACCATCGTCGTCTGAAGAAAACTTAAGTTCCGTACCTAAGGAACATGAGAGAAACCAGGGAGAGCTGAGTCCAAGACACATCAGGAGGAACATCTTACATGGAGTACAGTCCATAATACTTACAGAGGTGACTTGACCATTGAGGTGTCACTAGATGATCACTAAGCCACTACCTTTCAAAAGCATCTGTGAACTGATGACTTGTATGTCAGCCATCATGTGCATGGTCCTACACAGTGGTCACCACAATCTCAATCCTAACCTCAGGTGGCCAGATGAATGATCTGATGAGCCAGGTTATCTTTTATGTTGTATAGATGGCCAAGTAAGTGGCCTACCTGGAAAAAGATGTCACCACGATGTACTGCTGGAAGAAGACAAGACGTGGAGGAGGTGTGAGGCCCTGGGCAGTGTCCTGCTGGGAAACCTTGGTCCCTGGTCTTCATGTGGAGGTCACATCTCTCAGAACGATACGCCCTGTCGCGGTATAAATAATTGTTCATGAATGGTTGGAGGAACAGGAGAAAGAGTTGACCTAATTCCAAATTCCAAGGTCTCAACCCAAGTGTCACAACCCCAAAGAATTGGAGTTTTGCTTTTTAAACCAGTATTTACTCCTTGGTAAAGCGACTTTACGTCTGAGCGGAGTCGCTGCCTCCTTTTCTGTCAGAAATTGCTGGATGAGAAAATCCTACAAGCCCGGATTCATCAACCGGCAACGTCAGTAACAAATGTAAGAAAATGGCGCCCGACGGATCCCACTATGGGCAGAGTCTCCCTTGGGATCTGATCATGTCCATCATTTCTGAGATCCATTGCTCTACTCTTTTCTGTTCTTCATGGCAGCCATAAATGGTATAGTCCAAAAATGGCAGCAGGTCTGAGATGACCTCGGCATTGTATACACGGCAAAAACAACAATACAAGTGCACAACAACTACAAGATGACAAAGGGTTAATGCAGCACTATAACTCTCAGCGGAGCCGCTCGAAACACGGCGGATAATCCTTCAGAAATTCATCAATCGCAAATGGACGCAAATCATAAAGAAGACCCCTCAATCCAGGCGTCATCCCGCTGCACACAACATATGACAACTGTGCATGTGCACACGACAACTCCGCATGTGCACACAACAACTCCGCATGTGCACACAACACACGACAACTGCGCATGTGCACACAACACACGACAACTGCGCATGTGCACACAACACACGACAACTGCGCATGTGCACACAACACACGACAACTCCGCATGTGCACACAACAACTGCGCATGTGCACACAACAACTGCGCATGTGCACACAACACACGACAACTGCGCATGTGCACACAACACACGACAACTGCGCATGTGCACACAACACACGACAACTCCGCATGTGCACACAACAACTCCGCATGTGCACACGACAACTGCGCATGTGCACACAACACACGACAACTGCGCATGTGCACACAACACACGACAACTGCGCATGTGCACACAACACACGACAACTGCGCATGTGCACACAACACACGACAACTGCGCATGTGCACACAACAACTCCGCATGTGCACACAACACACGACAACTGCGCATGTGCACACAACAACTCCGCATGTGCACACAACACACGACAACTCCGCATGTGCACACAACAACTCCGCATGTGCACACAACACACGACAACTCCGCATGTGCACACAACTCCGCATGTGCACACAACACACGACAACTCCGCATGTGCACACAACACACGACAACTCCGCATGTGCACACAACACACGACAACTGCGCATGTGCACACAACACACGACAACTGCGCATGTGCACACAACACACGACAACTGCACATGTGCACACGACAACTCCGCATGTGCACACAACACACGACAACTGCGCATGTGCACACAACAACTCCGCATGTGCACACGACAACTCCGCATGTGCACACGACAACTCCGCATGTGCACACAACAACTCCGCATGTGCACACAACACACGACAACTCCGCATGTGCACACAACAACTCCGCATGTGCACACGACAACTCCACGTGCACACAACAACTCCGCATGTGCACACAACACACGACAACTCCGCATGTGCACACAACACACGACAACTCCACATGCGCACACAATACACGACAACTCCGCATGTGCACACAACACATGACAACTCTGCATGTGCACACAACACACGACAACTGCACATGTGCACACGACAACTCCACATGCGCACACAACACACGACAACTCCGCATGTGCACACAACACACAGTAGTCAGCAGTCGTATACTAGTGCACGACCATTACACATACCTAGGAATGAATCCTCAGCCGCTGTGCTCACATGTATTCAGAGACCATCAACATCCTGTGTGTAGAGCCGGGCATGAGCAGTCACCATGTACACACCCCGGCACTGACACCCCCGCCACTGACAGCTGTGCCTGCCAATGAATGGAGGAGGCTGCTGCGGCCATCTTTAATAAGGGCACCTGATAGACAACTAATACAAAACCAGGGGAGGGGGAGAATTCAGCGCTGATGGAGAGCAGCTAGTTGGGTATTTGCGGCCATTCACATTGTTACCCCTGAAGTCTTCTAGTCCAGGACACTCAGGATTGTGCTCGGAGTAATCTACATGTGTGTACAGGTGCAAAGACCGGGGGAGGGGGTGTGATCAGTGACACTTATAGGGCAGAGGTTGGGGGCAGCTTTGTGGGGCGTCCTTTTTGTGTGATGCCCTACACCTTTATACACACACGGGCGAGGGAATTTACATGGGACTGTATGTTGGGTCCAATAATAAGAGGCGTGTAATCACATGGGACTGTACATTGCAAGGAGCTGATGAGAGGAGGATGGGATCTTATTTTCCATGGGACTGTATGTAGAAAAGAATTAATGGAAGGGAAAAAGTGTAGATAGGACTGTACAGTAATGTGCAAAAGTCTTAGGCAGGAATATGCTGACCAGTAAGAGTGCTTTCAGAAACGGAAGGGTTAATAGTTTATTTTTGTCAATAACCAAAATGAAGTGAATGAAGAAAAGAGAAATGTAAATCCCATCAATATTTGGGGTGACCTTTGCCCTTTGCCGTATTCTCGGTACTTGCAGACAGTATTTGGAGGTTATTCCCACCGCCATCTTGGAGAGCTAAGCCCAGATCTTCTGTGGATGTTGCTCCAATCCGTCCGTCTCTTCATGTCATCCCAGACAGACTGGATGATGTTGAGGTCAGGGCTATATCCTTGGATCCGTTTCGGGGGTAAATAGAATTTCTCGCTCCCCGCCCTCCAATATTCAGAACTGATTTGTTTTATCTTTCTCAGAGCCGCACGGGAGCAAATTGTACTTTGGAAAAAAATTTCAGGATGGGGTGTAATTAGAAAAAAATATGCAGTTCTGCAAAAACCAGGCCCTCGTGTGTCTGCGAATGAATATTAAAAAAGACATTTGTAAGGTGCGGAGTAAAGAATGAAAATGAGAAATGGCTGCAGCTAAAAAGGAGAAGAGTAACGCGAGTCTGCCGCCCAGGACAACGCGAGTCTGCTGCCCAGGACAATCCTACTAATATTAGAAATGGGAAAGTTTGTGGGTTTGGATGTTTGTTCCTCAATCACACCAAAACTGCCGCACAGATTTGCCTGAAATTTTACACATACATACATTGGCTCCCAGATTGAAACATAGGCTACTTACTATCCCCCTGCACGACCGGACTTCCCGACCGCTACCGATGCTTTGCTGGTCGGGCTACACTAAGGGACCTGAGATGATGTTATCCCAGGTCTTTGAGCCTGACAATGGTGTCTCGCACACACTAGGTGAGGAGCGCACATGCCGGCTTAGGTTGTGGGCGCGCGAGCAGTGTATCGCCTCGACCGCTTTGGTGAGTACAGTTGGGTCGGGTGCTGTCCAGCCTGTGCCATGGCTGGTGGTGCTGCGCAGCGCAGGCTGTGATGTAGCAGTGTGAAGACGCGATGTAGCGGGGAGGGGTGTTGAATCGGTGGGGGCCTTTGTTGCTGGGGGGGTGCTGGTGCACAGGGGTGGGGTGGGCGTGCTAGTGGGAGGGGTGGAGAGGAGAGGCATTGGAGCGGGAGGGCGTGCAGGGGGGGCGGGGGCAAGCGGTAAGTAGCGAGGCCGCGGGGGAAGGAGGGTGGCCGGGGGTGTAAGAGGTGCAGCGGATCATAACCAACAGGAATTCGCTACATAGAAGCGGCTCAATGCCACACCCAACCCGCAGACGAAGTCGTGGGCACACGCTAGCATATTATATATTATAGTAATAGCTCATTTATGGAGGTTTTTTTGTTCTTTTCTACTTAAAAAAATTCTAATTCCCATTGCCTTTGCACAGCTGTATTGTGGTCCCCATAACTCTCTATAGTTCTGTCTGCAGACATGTGGGGGCACTGTAGTTTTTATTGGTACTTACACTTTTTTTTTTTATATATATATATATTTTTAAAACTTTGTTGCTTAAATATCGCACCGTCTGCCATGTAATACACCAAGCCTGTAGGTGGACTCAGACCTAGAGTCAGAGATATATTCGGATACCCGACCTCTGCCATACATGATTGGTGGGTGACTCCGCTGGTCACCGGACCGAGATCCTTCACCAACTCCACTTCAGTAGTCGCCGCTCCACTGATTCCAGCGCAGTTGGATTTTTTTTTCTGTAGCCCCCACCGTTCCTGAGCAATCAATGCTGTTAGTTTCAGCACAATTTTACTTTGTAGTCAGGTGGGCGGTCCTTGTCTTTGTACTGCATCCTAGGACCGCCCACCTGACAGTAGAGGGAATATTTGTACTGAAACTAACAGAAACGATGGCTCAGGAACAGTCGGGGCTAGGAAAAAAATTCCAATTGTATTGGAATCAGTGGAGCGGCTCCTATTGAAGGATGAGTTGGTGAGGGGGTGACAGGTCCTCTTTAAATTAAAGGGGTTTTCCATGATAAAGGGTTCCCTGGTACCACAATGTGATCGCTGAAGTCAGGACTTGGCCGCAGCAGCCACTTGAAACTCTAAAAGTCTAACCTGGGCCATGTAAGAGGGAACAAGGGATGTCTTACCTGAGCGGCCCATCCCGGACCTCTAGGAACCTGAATTACAGATTTTACAATCCAATTTGACAAATGTTTTTGAAGTGGACATCAGAGGCCAAGATTAGGATTTTCATAACACTGCACAGCGCCCCCCTGTGCATCTTCCTGGAAGAACCTTTACTGTCCACACTGATATCACTTGCCCAGCCATTGTCCAGACTTTGGTTCCAGCCAACGCTGTTGGGCGTAGTAAGTACACAACACTTAGACAACATGGCGGCTCCTCTAATCACTGCCCAAGCTGCAGTATTTCTTACAGATGTTTTGGATTTTGTCCAGTCCATGGTTGTAGCTCGTACCGGAAAATGAAACTCCAACCTGAAACCTGCTCGGAACAGTTTTCCTTCAGTCTTTAAACACGTCATAACTCTTAGGGGCTGTTCACACTAAGGGATTTGGAAATTGATTCCATAGCCTCTCCAAATACCGAACCTCTGCACCTGTAGCGGGAGGCTAAAGCGCTTCTCTCTGCTGCAGGTTTGCTCACTGAGTAGCCTCCTATACAATAGAACTAATCCATGAGACCCCCGTGCCACGGAATCTGTGAAATCCACAGCAAGATCGAGCCGGACGCGTTTCTGTTCAGTATGAATATGTATCCTGAGCCCTGTGCACACGGCCGAGCGTGCCGCGGATGAGTCTGCAGCAGAATGCACTTGGGTGACACAACAGTGGCAGTGCCATCTAATGTCACCCTTACATTTATGTCTATGGGGGTCTCCGATTCATTCTGTTGACACAGATTAGGATGGAACCTGCTCTCTGATCATCTGTAGCACCGGAACAGATCAGAGCTCCTATAGACGTGATCCGGGTGTCATCCTGGTGCATTCTGCTACAAACCCATTGGAAGCGCGCTCGATCGTGTGCATGGGGGTTTAGTATATACTGTACATTGATCAAGGGGCTTTTCTATTTTTTAGCCCTCCCCTGTAACCTGCATTTAACTCTTTCCTAACATCCTCTGAGCTCCTCTGTTATACAGCTGAGACCCGGCGCTGATAATGACTCTGGTGTCTGCCAAAGCTGACCGAGGCGCCTTTTTGTGGCACCATTTTGTTGTGGATCACTGGCCCACAGAACGAGATATACCCCTGCCCAAAAAAGATGACTTATGCATCCCCGTACACAGAAATGTAAAAAAGTTACGGGTGTCAGAATATGGCGACTCAGACGTTTGGATTTTTGTAAGGGGTTAAATGTAAAAAAAATTCTATAAATTAGGTATAGCTGGAATCGCACCGCCCCACAGAATACAGGGGATGTCATTTTGGCTGCGCAGTGAATGCCGTAAACACAAAGCCCATAAGAATTTTGCAGAGACGCAGTTTTCCTCCAGTTCCACCCCATTCTGATTTCTTTTATCGCCTCTTATGGAACATTAATATTGAAAAATTGGTAAATTTAATTAAAAAAATGTAAAAAATTCTTTCAGCAGGAAAAGGTTAACTTTAATCCTCCAAGACAAACCCAACAACTGGTTCATTTCTGATAAGTTTTATACGCTTGTCGCCTGGTAAGAGGGTGGGGCTTAGTGAAAAAGGAGTGGCTTAAAGGAGTGTTCCAGTATTTTCATCTCCTGGGCCATCCCATGACAGCGGCTCCGGCCTTCTGATAACAGTTCCCCATTTATTAAAAAATGTTGACACTAAAATCAGTATCTTTTTGTAAAAAAAAAAAAATGTAATTAGATTTTTTTTTTTTAATAAAAGACATATCATGTACAATAACACATTGGAGGATTTCTCTTCAATGTTCATTATCGTTTAATAGGAGCAGAAACATTCCTGTGTGGCCAAAAACTGGTGAAACGATACAGAGATAGTCAAATCAGTCTGCAAGTGCAGTGGGGGCGGGGCCTGATCTGTCAGATTTGCCTACAGACAGACAGGGAATAACTTGCAGATCAGTGGGGGTCCGACCACTCGGACTGATCAGAAGAGAGGACTTTTGTCCCCCACTTTGAATGGAGCGATGGTCAGGCAATGTGAGCACTACTCATTTCAATGGGAGCACCAGAGGTCGCTGAAGGCTATACTTTGGCTATCTCTGGCACCCCTATTCAAATGAGGGGAACGGAGCACACCCTGCCCGACCACTGCTCCATTCAGAACGGGGGACAAAAGTCCCTTCTTCTCCTGATCAGTGGATGTCTGTGCAGTTGGACCCTTACTGATCGGCAAGTTGCCCACTATCCAACAGACGGGGGATAACTTGTTTCCTTTTTGATTTTTGCCCCTCCCCCCACTTGGGATAACTTGTTTCCATGGAAAAACTGCTTTATAATAAAATGGTTAGAGCTCCGCAACTGCCACATTTCACTAAACATTACGTCTGCTCTCTCAAATGTGTCTTCCGATGTGCCACTAGACACCAGTTCTGGCTATAACATTTCCCACATACTTCACATGAATATGGCTTCTCTCCTGTGTGAGTTCTCATATGTACCACAACATTTGATTTATGGTTAAAAGTTTTCCCACATATTTGGCATGAATGTGGCTTCTCTCCTGTGTGAATTCTCTTATGTTCGACAAGTGCCGAACTCCCACTAAAACACTTCCCACATATAGGACATGGAAATGGCTTCTCTCCTGTGTGAGTTCTCTGATGCATAACAAGACTGGAGATCACTGTAAAACATTTATCACATTCCGAACACGAAAACGGCTTCTCCCCTGTGTGAATTCTCTGATGTTTCACAAGAGCTGACTTCATACTAAAACATTTCCCGCATTCTGAGCATCCAAATGGCTTCTCTCCGGTGTGAATTTTTAGATGTTCCGCAAGACTTGATTTCTTAGTAAAACAGTTACCGCATTGTGGACATGAATATGGCTTCTCTCCTGTGTGAGTTCTCAGATGTTTAACCAGATCTGGTTTTAAAGGGAAACTTTTCCCACATTGTGAACATGAAAATGGTCGCTCCCCCGTGTGAAGTATCTCATGTTTACCAAGATCCGATTTTTGGGTAAAACTTTTCCCACATTGCGAACATGAATATGGCTTTTCTCCTGTGTGAAATTTCTGATGTCTAACAAGATGCGATTTCAGAGTAAAAGATTTTCCACATTGTGAACATGAAAATGGCCGCTCCCCTGTGTGAAATTTTTGATGTCTACTGAGGTCTGATTTTTGGATAAAACATTTGCCACATTGTGCACATGAGAATGGCCTCTCTCCTGTGTGAATTTTCTGATGTTCAACAAGAATATATTTCTTTGTAAAGGATTTTGCACATTCCGGACATGAAAACGGCCGCTCCTCCTTGTGACATGTCTTGTGTGTGGGAAGATTAGATTCATTTTGTATATTATTCTCCGATTCGGAATTTGCCAAGCCTTTACCCAAGCTGTGTACAGATCCATTTGCGTCGATCAGTGACTGACTGTCCTCTCCATCGTAAACAGAAGTTAGAAGGAAATGTCCATGACCGCCTCTCGCGTAGTCGTCACCTGGAGAAAGGGGGAACGTTTCCCCAAACAAAAGAATTTAAAAATTTCTAGGTAAAACCAAACCAACCATGAAACAAGCGAGACACGTATCAAAATAAAGTCAAGGAATAAAGAGAAGAGGTCCTCGTGGTTGGACGGTTTCTACATGTCTACGTGTCATGAAATGTCTACGTGTATCCAGGTTGTCCACTTTTGCACCTTATGCTTTGTCTTCTACATTTTGTAAAGAGAATATGAAGCAATTGTCCAGGATTCAAACCTGGTTGCCTTGGTTAAAAAAATCTACCAATGCCCCAAATAATATAGAATGAGAGAAGAGATGAGTTAGCCGGGAGTCGAAACCAAGTTTAACTGCTTGGAAGACGGCTATGCTCACCACTATACCACCGACAAAGAACAGAGAAGAGATGAGTTGGCTGGGAATCAAGCCGAGGTTAAATGCTTGGCGTCACCAATATACTACTGTGATTGTTCCATCAAACTCGTGAAATGTTTACACGCTCCTAGGTTGTCTACTTTTACATCGTATACTGAGTCTTCTACATTTCATAATGAAATAATGTTCAGGATTCAAATCTGTTTACCTTGGTTAAAAAAATCTACCAATGTCCAAATAAGACAGAATAAGAGAACAGATAAATTGGCCAGGACACAAGATGTACGACAGACCATCCACTGACACAAGACGTACGACAGACCATCCACTGACACAAGACGTACGACAGACCATCCACTGACACAAGACGTACGACAGACCATCCACTGACACAAGACGTACGACAGACCATCCACTGACACAAGACGTACGACAGACCATCCACCGACACAAGATGTACGACAGACCATCCACCGACACAAGACGTACGACAGACCATCCACTGACACAAGATGTACGACAGACCATCCACCGACACAAGACGTACGACAGACCATCCACCGACACAAGATGTACGACAGACCATCCACCGACACAAGATGTACAAGAGGCCATCCACTGACACAAGGTGTACGACAGACCATCCACTGACACAAGATGTACGACAGACCATCCACTGACACAAGACGTACGACAGGCTCTTACCATCTACTGACACTGATGTGGCTTCTTCTGGTCCATAAGTCATTTCTTCAAAAATTTCCTGGAATGATCCACATTCAGGACATGAGAGAAAAAAATAAACTTTAATTTATAATACACAAAGGCAAAAAAATTGCCATCCCTGTTGACGTTTCCTCATATCGGAGGTTCTCCGGGCCTCACTGGTGTCACTTTTGATGCTCCACTTTGTACTTTCTCAAACCTGGAGCCCATAAGTGACTTCCATATTCAGTGAGATTATATCTATAACGTATGATTCCTATACATGACAGTATTGTGTTAGCTTTAGAAGCCGCTGACTGGCATTGTGCTGTTAGTTTATGATTTACACCAAGAACTTTACATTTATCTACATAAAATCTGTATTTGTAGCCACGACCTACCACAGCCATCAAGAAGATGACATGGACCATATAGTGCACCACAACTGGAGAGGAGCAGAAGAAGGTGACTGTACATCAATGTATAGAAGATTAGCAAAACTCTCAGCGTCACCTACCTGATGGTCCAGGGGGATATTTTCTATTTTTATTGGACACTCCCGGTGATACGGAGGACGGAGACATCTCTCTGGTGAATTCTCCATACTGGATCCATCTATAGGGAATATACACAGTGACTGAATACATTGTCTATATGTGATGAGCAGGTGATGGGGGAATCTCGGGGACCTCATACCTGGTCTCCTCTATCAGGAAGGTCTCCTCTTACCCAGCGGTGATGTGAGGGGCTGCTGATCCTCCATCATGGCCTCCTTGTACAGATCCTTGTGTCCTTCTAAATACTCCCACTCCTCCATGGAGAAATAGACAGTGACGTCCTGACACCTTATAGGAACCTGACAACACAATGACACAGTCATCCCCAGAGCCCTCCTTGGTGTTCTTGTAGAAGGTCCCACCATTCCCAGCAGCGCTCACCTCTCCGCTCAGCAGCTCAGTGATCCTGCTGGTAAGTTCTAGGATCTTCTGCTCATGTCTCAGTGAATGTGGTGGAGACTCGGTGATGGGGCTCGGGGTCCTGCTCCATCCTCCTGACACACGGGGTGTCACACACTCACCAGACGACTTCTTCACTACTGTGTAATCCTGTGTATGGTGAGACACTACAGGTCACTACAGAGAGTCTAAGAATCCTTCACCTGTCCAGTCATTCACCTGCTTTATTCCTAGAGATAAGAGCCATGTCCTGGGAGACTCTCACCTCTCCAGTGATCCAGTAGATCATCTCCAGGGCGAGGTCTAGTATCCTGGCCGCCATGTGGCTTCTCTCCATCCTTGGTGGGTCCTTGATGGAAAGGACCATGGTCTTTCACATGAACTTGTGTACCTGAGAGAGTCCTGGACCTAAGGAAGGACACCAGGGAGGACTGTGTGTGATATCACATCTGGAGGAACATCTTACATGGGTTATCTCACTACTAATCTACTTTTCCATGCACTCTGTCTATAATAAATGGTTCCCCTGTGACCTCTCTTCTCCCTCCCGTGTCCTGGTCCCTCTTGCTGTGTAACTTCTTCCTTTCCTTACCACATTCACTCCTCCATGTGTCTAGTACTGAGCAGTACGGCAGCTACGCGATTAGCACTGTTACCTTCAGCGCTGAAGTTTGTCTAAAGACAATATTTGCACAAGAATGATATCGGCCTATAGTGAGCTGTGTGTGTCACCAGTGATATCAGTCTGTAGTGAGCTGTGTGTGTTACCAGTGGTATCAGTCTGTAGTGAGCTGTGTCACCAGTGGTATCAGTCTGTAGTGAGCTGTGTGTGTCAACAATGGTATCAGTCTGTAGTGAGCTGTGTGTCACCAGTGGTATCAGTCTGTAGTGAGCTGTGTGTGTCAACAATGGTATCAGTCTGTAGTGAGCTGTGTCACCAGTGATATATGTCTGTAGTGAGCTGTGTGTGTCACCAGTGGTATCAGTCTATAGTGAGCTGTGTGTGTCACCAGTGTTATCAGTCTGTAGTGAGCTGTATGTGTCACCATTGATATCAGTCTGTAGTGAGCTGTGTGTGTCACCAGTGGTATAAGTGTGTATTGAGCTGTGTGTGTCACCAGTGGTATCAGCCTGTAGTGAGCTGTGTGTGTCACCAGTGATATCAGTCTGTAGTGAGCTGTGTGTCACCAGTGATATCAGTCTGTAGTGAGCTGTGTGTGTCACCAGTGATATCAGCCTGTAGTGAGCTGTGTCACCAGTGATATCAGTCTGTAGTGAGCTGTGTCACCAGTGATATCAGTCTGTAGTGAGCTGTGTGTCACCAGTGATATCAGTCTGTAGTGAGCTGTGTGTGTCACCAGTGATATCAGTCTGTGGAGAGCTGTGTCACCAGTGGGATCAGTCTGTAGTGAGCTGTGTGTGTCACCAGTGATATCAGTCTGAAGTGAGCTGTGTGTGTCACCAGTGATATCAGTCTGTAGTGAGCTGTGTCACCAGTGGTATCAGCCTGTAGTGAGCTGTGTGTGTCACCAGTGGTATCGGCCTGTAGTGAGCTGTGTGTGTCACCAGTGATATCAGTCTGTATTGAGCTGTGTCACCAGTGATATCAGTCTGTAGTGAGCTGTGTCACCAGTAATATCAGTCTGTAGTGAGCTGTGTGTGTCACCAGTGATATCAGTCTGTAGTGAGCTGTGTGTGTCACCAGTGGTATCAGTCTGTAGTGAGCTGTGTCACCAGTGATATCTGTCTGTAGTGAGCTGTGTGTGTCACCAGTGTTATCAGTCTGTAGTGAGCTGTATGTGTCACCATTGATATCAGTCTGTAGTGAGCTGTGTGTGTCACCAGTGATATCAGTCTGTAGTGAGCTGTGTGTGTCACCAGTGGTATCAGTCTATAGTGAGCTGTATGTGTCACCATTGATATAAGTCTGTAGTGAGCTGTGTGTGTCACCAGTGATATCAGTCTGTAGTGAGCTGTGTGTGTCACCAGTGATATCAGTCTGTAGTGAGCTGTGTGTCACCAGTGATATCAGTCTGTAGTGAGCTGTGTCACCAGTGATATCAGTCTGTAGTGAGCTGTGTGTGTCACCAGTGATATCAGTCTGAAGTGAGCTGCGTGTGTCACCAGTGATATCAGTCTGTAGTGAGCTGCGTGTGTCACCAGTGATATCAGCCTGTAGTGAGCTGTGTGTGTCACCAGTGGTATCGGCCTGTAGTGAGCTGTATGTGTCACCAGTGATATCAGTCTATAGTGAGCTGTGTCACCAGTAATATCAGTCTGTAGTGAGCTGTGTGTGTCACCAGTGATATCAGTCTATAGTGAGCTGTGTCACCAGTGATATCAGTCTGTAGTGAGCTGTGTCACCAGTAATATCAGTCTGTAGTGAGCTGTGTGTCACCAGTGATATCAGCCTGTAGTGAGCTGTGTGTGTCACCAGTGATATCAGTCTATAGTGAGCTGTGTCACCAGTAATATCAGTCTCAAGTGAGCTGTGTGTGTCACCAGTGATATCAGTCTGTAGTGAGCTGCGTGTGTCACCAGTGATATCAGCCTGTAGTGAGCTGTGTGTGTCACCAGTGGTATCGGCCTGTAGTGAGCTGTGTGTGTCACCAGTGATATCAGTCTATAGTGAGCTGTGTCACCAGTAATATCAGTCTGTAGTGAGCTGTGTGTGTCACCAGTGATATCAGTCTATAGTGAGCTGTGTCACCAGTGATATCAGTCTGTAGTGAGCTGTGTCACCAGTGGTATCAGTCTGTAGTGAGCTGTGTCACCAGTGATATCAGTCTGTAGTGAGCTGTGTGTGTCACCAGTGATATCAGTCTGAAGTGAGCTGTGTCACCAGTGATATCAGTCTGTAGTGAGCTGTGTGTGTCACCAGTAATATCAGTCTGTAGTGAGCTGTGTGTCACCAGTGATATCAGCCTGTAGTGAGCTGTGTGTGTCACCAGTGATATCAGTCTATAGTGAGCTGTGTCACCAGTAATATCAGTCTGAAGTGAGCTGTGTGTGTCACCAGTGATATCAGTCTGTAGTGAGCTGCGTGTGTCACCAGTGATATCAGCCTGTAGTGAGCTGTGTGTGTCACCAGTGGTATCGGCCTGTAGTGAGCTGTGTGTGTCACCAGTGATATCAGTCTATAGTGAGCTGTGTCACCAGTAATATCAGTCTGTAGTGAGCTGTGTGTGTCACCAGTGGTATAAGTGTGTATTGAGCTGTGTGTGTCACCAGTGGTATCAGCCTGTAGTGAGCTGTGTGTGTCACCAGTGATATCAGTCTGTAGTGAGCTGTGTGTCACCAGTGATATCAGTCTGTAGTGAGCTGTGTGTGTCACCAGTGATATCAGCCTGTAGTGAGCTGTGTCACCAGTGATATCAGTCTGTAGTGAGCTGTGTCACCAGTAATATCAGTCTGTAGTGAGCTGTGTGTCACCAGTAATATCAGCCTGTAGTGAGCTGTGTGTGTCACCAGTGATATCAGTCTGAAGTGAGCTGTGTGTGTCACCAGTAATATCAGCCTGTAGTGAGCTGTGTGTGTCACCAGTGATATCAGTCTGAAGTGAGCTGTGTGTGTCACCAGTGATATCAGTCTGTAGTGAGCTGTGTCACCAGTAATATCAGTCTGTAGTGAGCTGTGTGTCACCAGTAATATCAGTCTGTAGTGAGCTGTGTGTGTCACCAGTGATATCAGTCTGTAGTGAGCTGCGTGTGTCACCAGTAATATCAGCCTGTAGTGAGCTGTGTGTGTCACCAGTAATATCAGTCTGTAGTGAGCTGTGTGTCACCAGTAATATCAGTCTGTAGTGAGCTGTGTGTGTCACCAGTGATATCAGTCTGTAGTGAGCTGCGTGTGTCACCAGTAATATCAGTCTGTAGTGAGCTGCGTGTGTCACCAGTAATATCAGTCTGTAGTGAGCTGTGTGTCACCAGTGATATCAGTCTGAAGTGAGCTGTGTGTGTCACCAGTGATATCAGTCTGTAGTGAGCTGCGTGTGTCACCAGTAATATCAGCCTGTAGTGAGCTGTGTGTGTCACCAGTGGTATCGGCCTGTAGTGAGCTGTATGTGTCACCAGTGATATCAGTCTATAGTGAGCTGTGTCACCAGTAATATCAGTCTGTAGTGAGCTGTGTGTGTCACCAGTGATATCAGTCTATAGTGAGCTGTGTCACCAGTGATATCAGTCTGTAGTGAGCTGTGTCACCAGTAATATCAGTCTGTAGTGAGCTGTGTGTCACCAGTGATATCAGCCTGTAGTGAGCTGTGTGTGTCACCAGTGATATCAGTCTATAGTGAGCTGTGTCACCAGTAATATCAGTCTGAAGTGAGCTGTGTGTGTCACCAGTGATATCAGTCTGTAGTGAGCTGCGTGTGTCACCAGTGATATCAGCCTGTAGTGAGCTGTGTGTGTCACCAGTGGTATCGGCCTGTAGTGAGCTGTGTGTGTCACCAGTGATATCAGTCTATAGTGAGCTGTGTCACCAGTAATATCAGTCTGTAGTGAGCTGTGTGTGTCACCAGTGATATCAGTCTATAGTGAGCTGTGTCACCAGTGATATCAGTCTGTAGTGAGCTGTGTCACCAGTAATATCAGTCTGTAGTGAGCTGTGTGTCACCAGTAATATCAGCCTGTAGTGAGCTGTGTGTGTCACCAGTGATATCAGTCTGTAGTGAGCTGTGTCACCAGTGATATCAGTCTGTAGTGAGCTGTGTCACTAGTGATATCAGTCTGTAGTGAGCTGTGTGTGTCACCGGTGATATCAGTCTGTAGTGAGCTGTGTCACCAGTGATATCAGTCTGTAGTGAGCTGTGTCACCAGTGATATCTGTCTGTAGTGAGCTGTGTGTCACCAGTGATATCAGCCTGTAGTGAGCTGTGTCACCAGTGATATCAGTCTGTAGTGAGCTGTGTGTGTCACCAGTGATATCAGTCTGTAGTGAGCTGTGTCACCAGTGATATCAGTCTGTAGTGAGCTGTGTGTGTCACCAGTGATATCAGTCTGTAGTGAGCTGTGTCACCAGTGATATCAGTCTGTAGTGAGCTGTGTGTGTCACCAGTGGTATCAGTCTGTAGTGAGCTGTGTGTGTCACCAGTGATATCAGCCTGTAGTGAGCTGTGTCACCAGTGATATCAGTCTGTAGTGAGCTGTGTGTGTCACCAGTGATATCAGTCTGTAGTGAGCTGTGTCACCAGTGATATCAGTCTGTAGTGAGCTGTGTGTGTCACCAGTGATATCAGTCTGTAGTGAGCTGTGTGTGTCACCAGTGATATCAGTCTGTAGTGAGCTGTGTGTGTCACCAGTGGTATCAGTCTGTAGTGAGCTGTGTGTGTCACCAGTGATATCAGTCTGTAGTGAGCTGTGTGTGTCACCAGTGGTATCAGTCTGTAGTGAGCTGTGTGTGTCACCAGTGATATCAGTCTGTAGTGAGCTGTGTGTCACCAGTAATATCAGTCTGTAGTGAGCTGTGTGTGTCACCAGTGGTATCAGTCTGTAGTGAGCTGTGTCACCAGTGGTATCAGTCTGTAGTGAGCTGTGTCACCAGTGATATCAGTCTGTAGTGAGCTGTGTGTGTCACCAGTGATATCAGTCTGAAGTGAGCTGTGTCACCAGTGATATCAGTCTGTAGTGAGCTGTGTGTGTCACCAGTGATATCAGTCTGAAGTGAGCTGTGTCACCAGTGATATCAGCCTGTAGTGAGCTGCGTGTGTCACCAGTGGTATCAGTCTGTAGTGAGCTGTGTGTCACCAGTGGTATCAGCCTGTAGTGAGCTGCGTGTGTCACCAGTGGTATCAGTCTGTAGTGAGCTGTGTCACCAGTGATATCAGTCTGTAGTGAGCTATGTGTCACCAGTGATATCAGTCTGTAGTGAGCTGTGTGTGTCACCAGTAATATCAGTCTGTAGTGAGCTGTGTGTGTCACCAGTGATATCAGTCTGTAGTGAGCTGTGTGTGTCACCAGTGATATCAGCCTGTAGTGAGCTGTGTGTGTCACCAGTGATATCAGCCTGTAGTGAGCTGTGTGTGTCACCAGTGGTATCAGTCTGTAGTAAGCTGTGTGTGTCTCCAGTGATATCAGTCTGTAGTGAGCTGTGTCACCAGTGATATCAGTCTGTAGTGAGCTGTGTGTCACCAGTGATATCAGCCTGTAGTGAGCTGTGTGTGTCACCAGTGGTATCAGTCTGTGGTGAGCTGTGTCACCAGTGATATCAGTCTGTATTGAGCTGCGTGTGTCACCAGTGATATCAGCCTGTAGTGAGCTGTGTCACCAGTGATATCTGTCTGTAGTGAGCTGTGTGTGTCACCAGTGGTATCAGTCTGTAGTGAGCTGTGTGTGTCACCAGTGATATCAGTCTGTAGTGAGCTGTGTGTCACCAGTAATATCAGTCTGTAGTGAGCTGTGTGTGTCACCAGTGGTATCAGTCTGTAGTGAGCTGTGTCACCAGTGGTATCAGTCTGTAGTGAGCTGTGTCACCAGTGATATCAGTCTGTAGTGAGCTGTGTGTGTCACCAGTGGTATCAGTCTGTAGTGAGCTGTGTCACCAGTGATATCAGCCTGTAGTGAGCTGCGTGTGTCACCAGTGGTATCAGTCTGTAGTGAGCTGTGTGTCACCAGTGGTATCAGCCTGTAGTGAGCTGTGTGTGTCACCAGTGGTATCAGTCTGTAGTGAGCTGTGTCACCAGTGATATCAGTCTGTAGTGAGCTGTGTGTCACCAGTGATATCAGTCTGTAGGGAGCTGTGTGTGTCACCAGTAATATCAGTCTGTAGTGAGCTGTGTGTGTCACCAGTGATATCAGTCTGTAGTGAGCTGTGTCACTAGTGATATCAGTCTGTATTGAGCTGCGTGTGTCACCAGTGATATCAGCCTGTAGTGAGCTGTGTCACCAGTGATATCAGTCTGTAGTGAGCTGTGTGTCACCAGTGATATCAGTCTGTAGTGAGCTGTGTGTGTCACCAGTGGTATCAGTCTGTAGTAAGCTGTGTGTGTCTCCAGTGATATCAGTCTGTAGTGAGCTGTGTCACCAGTGATATCAGTCTGTAGTGAGCTGTGTGTCACCAGTGATATCAGCCTGTAGTGAGCTGTGTCACCAGTGATATCAGTCTGTAGTGAGCTGTGTGTGTCACCAGTGATATCTGTCTGTAGTGAGCTGTGTGTGTCACCAGTGATATCTGTCTGTAGTGAACTGTGTGTGTCACCAGTGATATCAGCCTGTAGTGAGCTGTGTGTGTCACCAGTGATATCAGCCTGTAGTGAGCTGTGTGTGTCACCAGTGATATCAGCCTGTAGTGAGCTGTGTGTGTCACCAGTGATATCAGTCTGTAGTGAGCTGTGTGTGTCACTAGTGATATCAGTCTGTAGTGAGCTGTGTGTGTCACCAGTGGTATCAGTCTGTAGTGAGCTGTGTGTGTCACCAGTGATAACAGTCTGTAGTGAGCTTTGTGTGTCACTAGTGATATCAGTCTGTAGTGAGCTGTGTGTGTCACCAGTGGTATCAGTCTGTAGTGAGCTGTGTGTGTCACCAGTGATATCAGTCTGTAGTGAGCTGTGTGTCACCAGTGATATCAGCCTGTAGTGAGCTGTGTGTGTCACCAGTGATATCAGTCTGTAGTGAGCTGTGTGTCACCAGTAATATCAGTCTGTAGTGAGCTGTGTGTGTCACCAGTGGTATCAGTCTGTAGTGAGCTGTGTCACCAGTGGTATCAGTCTGTAGTGAGCTGTGTCACCAGTGATATCAGTCTGTAGTGAGCTGTGTGTGTCACCAGTGGTATCAATCTGTAGTGAGCTGTGTCACCAGTGATATCAGCCTGTAGTGAGCTGCGTGTGTCACCAGTGGTATCAGTCTGTAGTGAGCTGTGTGTCACCAGTGGTATCAGCCTGTAGTGAGCTGCGTGTGTCACCAGTGGTATCAGTCTGTAGTGAGCTGTGTCACCAGTGATATCAGTCTGTAGTGAGCTGTGTGTCACCAGTGATATCAGTCTGTAGTGAGCTGTGTGTGTCACCAGTAATATCAGTCTGTAGTGAGCTGTGTGTGTCACCAGTGATATCAGTCTGTAGTGAGCTGTGTCACTAGTGATATCAGTCTGTATTGAGCTGCGTGTGTCACCAGTGATATCAGCCTGTAGTGAGCTGTGTCACCAGTGATATCAGTCTGTAGTGAGCTGTGTGTCACCAGTGATATCAGTCTGTAGTGAGCTGTGTGTGTCACCAGTGGTATCAGTCTGTAGTAAGCTGTGTGTGTCTCCAGTGATATCAGTCTGTAGTGAGCTGTGTCACCAGTGATATCAGTCTGTAGTGAGCTGTGTGTGTCACCAGTGATATCAGTCTGTAGTGAGCTGTGTGTGTCACCAGTGATATCTGTCTGTAGTGAGCTGTGTGTGTCACCAGTGATATCTGTCTGTAGTGAACTGTGTGTGTCACCAGTGATATCAGCCTGTAGTGAGCTGTGTGTGTCACCAGTGATATCAGCCTGTAGTGAGCTGTGTGTGTCACCAGTGATATCAGCCTGTAGTGAGCTGTGTGTGTCACCAGTGATATCAGTCTGTAGTGAGCTGTGTGTGTCACTAGTGATATCAGTCTGTAGTGAGCTGTGTGTGTCACCAGTGGTATCAGTCTGTAGTGAGCTGTGTGTGTCACCAGTGATATCAGTCTGTAGTGAGCTTTGTGTGTCACTAGTGATATCAGTCTGTAGTGAGCTGTGTGTGTCACCAGTGGTATCAGTCTGTAGTGAGCTGTGTGTGTCACCAGTGATATCAGTCTGTAGTGAGCTGTGTGTCACCAGTGATATCAGCCTGTAGTGAGCTGTGTGTGTCACCAGTGATATCAGTCTGTAGTGAGCTGTGCGTGTCACCAGTGGTATCAGACGATTGTGAGCTGTGTGTACCAGTCACGTGACATCAGCCTGTAGTGAGCTGTGTGTGTCACCAGTGATATCAGCCTGTAGTGAGCTTTGTGTGTCACCAGTGATATCAGTCTGTAGTGAGCTGTGTGTGTCACCAGTGATATCTGTCTGTAGTGAGCTGTGTGTGTCACCAGTGATATCTGTCTGTAGTGAGCTGTGTGTGTCACCAGTGATATCAGTCTGTAGTGAGCTGTGTGTGTCACCAGTGATATCTGTCTGTAGTGAGCTGTGTGTCACCAGTGGTATCAGTCTGTAGTGAGCTGTGTCACCAGTGATATCAGTCTGTAGTGAGCTGTGTGTGTCACCAGTGATATCAGTCTGTAGTGAGCTGTGTGTCACCAGTGATATCAGTCTGTAGTGAGCTGTGTGTGTCACCAGTGATATCAGTCTGTAGTGAGCTGTGTGTCACCAGTGATATCAGTCTGTACTGAGCTGTGTGTCACCAGTGGTATCAGTCTGTAGTGAGCTGTGTCACCAGTGATATCAGTCTGTAGTGAGCTGTGTGTGTCACCAGTGATATCAGTCTGTAGTGAGCTGTGTGTATCACCAGTAATATCAGTCTGTAGTGAGCTGTGTGTGTCACCAGTAATATCAGTCTGTAGTGAGCTGTGTGTGTCACCAGTGATATCAGCCTGTAGTGAGCTGTGTGTGTCACCAGTGATATCAGTCTGTAGTGAGCTGTGCGTGTCACCAGTGGTATCAGACGATTGTGAGCTGTGTGTACCAGTCACGTGACATCAGCCTGTAGTGAGCTGTGTGTGTCACCAGTGATATCAGTCTGTAGTGAACTGTGTGTGTCACCAGTGATATCAGCCTGTAGTGAGCTGTGTGTGTCACCAGTGATATCAGTCTGTAGTGAGCTGTGTGTGTCACCAGTGATATCAGCCTGTAGTGAGCTGTGTGTGTCACCAGTAATATCAGTCTGTAGTGAGCTGTGTGTCACCAGTAATATCAGTCTGTAGTGAGCTGTGTGTGTCACCAGTGATATCAGTCTGAAGTGAGCTGTGTCACCAGTGATATCAGTCTGTAGTGAGCTGTGTGTCACCAGTGATATCAGCCTGTAGTGAGCTGTGTCACCAGTGATATCAGTCTGTAGTGAGCTGTGTGTGTCACCAGTGATATCAGCCTGTAGTGAGCTGTGTGTGTCACCAGTGATATCAGCCTGTAGTGAGCTGTGTGTGTCACCAGTGATACCTGTCTGTAGTGAGCTGTGCGTGTCACCAGTGGTATCAGACGATTGTGAGCTGTGTGTACTAGTCACGTGACATCAGCCTGTAGTGAGCAGTAGTAAACCGGAGCCTGTATCTCCATAACACAGTTTCAGCCATTTTCTAGCCGCTCAGATAGACAGCAGACAGGACAATTCTCTGAGGTGTCTCGGCCTCTGGGCACACAGGATTTTGTGGTGAACTAGCATTACCACCATTGGTATTCGGATTGATTTGTGCCGCAGTTGTTGTACATATCGCAGTACTTGCCAAGTCTCCTGCAAGGTCTGTAAGGTCCCCACAATACGGGGGCGACCTCTCTGTGCCTCGCCACAACGCTCCTGGGCACTCTGTTATATTATGTGATGTGGGCACTTCAGGGGGTGACAGAACGTTTGGTGTCCAAGGTACAAAAAACTGAGGTCCTTAATAAATGGAAAACCATCAAGTGTGAACAGGACCAGTCGGATCAATCTGCAGGGGGTGAATGTAAATAACATCTCGCCCCTTTACAGCCCTCCAAAAATCAGCACTGCAGACGGCCCCCTGTCCTGTACCCTATAAAAACAGTGTGAACTGTGGTATAATCCTGGCCGCAGGAGGATGGGAGTCACATATACAATAAAGCCTATACAGTGTCCCATATGGATCTCTCCAGACAGGAAGACTTCCGTACTTTGGCTCCTGTGAACTCCCTCAGTTCTCTTACCCCTCCAGTCTTCTAGTCCAGGATGCTGCACATCCCCCCTCCCCCCTTGTATCCTGATGGTGTGACGTCACAGGAAGGGGCAGGGCCTCCAGGACTCTGTCACCATGGTCACCTCACACTGCTCGAGTCACCTCAACACAGGACCGGCAGGGTGAAGGAGACGAGGGCCGCAATACATAGGATTAGATACAGCACTCAGCTCTAGGTATGGTAGTATACCTCTATAATAACAGGATTAGATACAGCACTCAGCTCTAGGTATGGTAGTATACCTCTATAATAACAGGATTAGATACAGCACTCAGCTCTAGGTATGGTAGTATACCTCTATAATAACAGGATTAGATACAGCACTCAGCTCTAGGTATGGTAGGTATAATGATAGGATTAGATACAGCACTCAGCTCTAGGTATGGTAGGTATAATGATAGGATTAGATACAGCACTCAGCTCTATAGATACAGCACTCAGCTCTAGGTATGGTAGGTATAATGATAGGATTAGATACAGCACTCAGCTCTATAGATACAGCACTCAGCTCTAGGTATCATAGGTATAATGACAGGATTAGATACAGCACTCAGCTCTAGGTATGGTAGGTATAATGACAGGATTAGATACAGCACTCAGCTCTAGGTATGGTAGGTATAATGACAGGATTAGATACAGCACTCAGCTCTAGGTATGATAGGTATAATGACAGGATTAGATACAGCACTCAGCTCTAGGTATGATAGGTATAATGACAGGATTAGATACAGCACTCAGCTCTAGGTATGGTAGGTATAATGACAGGATTAGATACAGCACTCAGCTCTAGGTATGGTAGGTATAATGACAGGATTAGATACAGCACTCAGCTCTAGGTATGGTAGGTATAATGACAGGATTAGATACAGCACTCAGCTCTAGGTATGGTAGTATACCTCTATAATGACAGGATTAGATACAGCACTGAGCTCTAGGTATGATAGTATACCTCTATAATAACAGGATTAGATACAGCACTCAGCTCTATAGATACAGCACTCAGCTCTAGGTATGGTAGGTATAATGATAGGATTAGATACAGCACTCAGCTCTATAGATACAGCACTCAGCTCTAGGTATCATAGGTATAATGACAGGATTAGATACAGCACTCAGCTCTAGGTATGGTAGGTATAATGACAGGATTAGATACAGCACTCAGCTCTAGGTATGGTAGGTATAATGACAGGATTAGATACAGCACTCAGCTCTAGGTATGGTAGGTATAATGACAGGATTAGATACAGCACTCAGCTCTAGGTATGGTAGTATACCTCTATAATGACAGGATTAGATACAGCACTCAGCTCTAGGTATGATAGGTATAATAACAGGATTAGATACAGCACTCAGCTCAAGGTATGGTAGTATACCGCTATAAGGACAGGATTAGATACAGCACTCAGCTCAAGATATGGTAGTATACCGCTATAAGGACAGGATTAGATACAGCACTCAGCTCTATAGATACAGCACTCAGCTCTAGGTATGGTAGGTATAATGATAGGATTAGATACAGCACTCAGCTCTATAGATACAGCACTCAGCTCTAGGTATGATAGGTATAATGACAGGATTAGATACAGCACTCAGCTCTATAGATACAGTATTGAGCTCTAGGTATGGTAGTATACCTCTATAAGGACAGGATTAGATACAGCACTCAGCTCTAGGTATGATGGTTATAATGACAGATTAGATACAGCACTCAGCTCTAGGTATGATAGGTATAATGACAGAATTAGATACAGCACTCAGCTCTAGGTATGGTAGTATACCGCTATAAGGACAGGATTAGATGCAGCAAGCAGCTCTAGGTATGATAGGTATAATGACAGGATTAGATACAGCACTCAGCTCTATAGATACAGCACTGAGCTCTAGGTATGGACGTATATAGCTATAATGACAGGATTAAGTACAGCACTCAGCTCTAGGTATGATAGATGTAATGGCAGGATTAGATACAGCACTCAGCTCTAGGTATGATAGATATAATGACAGGATTAGATACAGCACTCAGCTCTGTGTATGGTAGTATATCTCTATAATGACAGGATTAGATACAGCACTCACAGCACACTCACCCCTGCTCATACACTCACCTCTTCTTTTATGTAGTGCTGGGGCTGCAGTGAGCTCTTGTACACCCCTAATTGCACCCTCACCCCTAATTGCACCCTCACCCCTAGTTGTACACTCACCCCTAGTTGCACACTCACCCCTAGTTGCACTCACCCCCAGTTGCACACTCACCCCTGCTCATACACTCACCTCTTATTGTATGTAGTGCTGGGGCTGCAGTGAGCTCTTGTACACCCCTAGTTGCACCCTCACCCCTAATTGCACCCTCACCCCTAGTTGCACACTCACCCCTAGTTGTACACTCACCCCTGCACTCACCTCTTCTTGTATGTAGTGCTGGGGCTGCAGTGAGCTCTTGTACACCCCTAGTTGCACTCACCCCTAGTTGCACACTCACCCCTGCTCTCACACTCACCTCTTCTTGTATGTAGTGCTGGGGCTGCAGTGAGCTCTTGTACACCCCTAGTTGCACCCTCACCCCTAATTGCACCCTCACCCCTAGTTGTACACTCACCCCTGCTCCTGCACTCACCTCTTCTTGTATGTAGTGCTGGGGCTGCAGTGAGCTCTTGTACACCCCTAGTTGCACACTCACCCCTAGTTGCACACTCACCCCTGCTCCTGCACTCACTTCTTCTTGTATGTAGTGCTGGGGCTGCAGTGAGCTCTTGTACACCCCTAGTTGCACCCTCACCCCTAATTGCACCCTCACCCCTAGTTGTACACTCACCCCTAGTTGTACACTCACCCCTAGTTGCACACTCACCCCTAGTTGCACTCACCCCCAGTTGCACACTCACCCCTGCTCATACACTCACCTCTTCTTGTATGTAGTGCTGGGGCTGCAGTGAGCTCTTGTACACCCCTAGTTGCACCCTCACCCCTAGTTGCACACTCACCCCTAGTTGTACACTCACCCCTGCACTCACCTCTTCTTGTATGTAGTGCTGGGGCTGCAGTGAGCTCTTGTACACCCCTAGTTGCACCCTCACCCCTAGTTGCACACTCACCCCTGCTCCTGCACTCACCTCTTCTTGTATGTAGTGCTGGGGCTGCAGTGAGCTCTTGTACACCCCTGGCTCGCTGCTCTCCTCTATACACAGGGGCTGTGAGATATTACTTTAACCCTTTCAGTTCCGTCTCAGCCTCCCGTCCTTGACTGTATAATAAGATACTGCCACATTGGGCATGAAGAGGTTAACGCAGTGTGTCCAGGAGGGGCGGGGGATGTGAACAGCCTGTGCATCATAAATCTCAGTGCAGAGAGCAGGGGGGAAGGATTTATGATAGATAGCCTGCCAGACATCAAAGGAGTGCGGTGGGGGCCCCTGGGGCAGCTGTGACCCCTCTGACCCAACAGTGAAGACATGGCTATATGGAGGGGGCTGCGGAGAGAGGAGGAATATATATCACGTAGGACTATATACTGGAGGGTGCTTACATAGGACTGAATCCTAATGGAGGACGAGGCAGAAAGAAGGGGGGACTGATGTCTCTTACATGGGACTGTACGTCAGATAGGACTGAAGAAAGGGGGGAGTGACCTCAGAGTGCAAAGGGGCACCAAGCTTAATCTTTGGCCCCAGGTGCAGAATATTTTAGCCTTACCTATTTCCTGCATCTATACCGCGCTCCAAATTATTATGCAAATTATATTTTTCTTAAATGGAGGATGCAGATGACAGTCCGTCTTATGTTCACATCTTCAACCTTCAGAGTATAAATCCCATTGGACAGACCACGTGACCTGATACCATCGGAGCCTTCTGTGATGTCACCTTCATAATTCCCACCTTCATTGTACTTGGGAGTCTTTGGATAGTTTCTGCTTGAATGTCTTATAATATAATAATATAAAAACTTGAGAGTCTTCAGTAGTTGATATCTTTTTAATGGCTAGCTAATAATGATGACAGATTACAAGCTTTCGGGATTTCTCAGATCCCTTCCTCAGATAGAGTTTAAACACAATTTCTGAAGGCTGCAGATTTATGCAAAAAGAGACACCTAGGAAAAGAAAGTTTGGTGGGAGAATAGATGTACTCCAACATCCCACCCCAGGACGGGGTAAACGCTGCCAGGTATTCATGGAAAAGCGAGGTATGAACGCTGAATCGGTGGTGAAACTCACAAAATTCACCCTCACCCACAATTACTTTTCCTTTGGTGACTGCATCTATCTACAGCAGACCGGCACCGCAACGGGGAGTAAAATGGCGCCACAGTACGCTAATCTCTTCATGGCCAAGCTTGAGAGTGACTTCCTCTCCACCTGCACCACCAGGCCTCTGGCCTACTATCGCTTCATTGACGATATCCTAATCATTTGGACTGGGTCTGAACAACAGCTGATAACCTTCCATGACCAATTCCACCAGTTCCATCCCACCATCAACCTGACGCTCAATCACTCCTTCTCCGAAATAAACTTCCTGGACACAGTCATCAAGATACAGGACAACAAAATGGAGACATCGCTGTATCGGAAGCCGATTGACCGCCCAACCTACCTAAGATGGGATAGCTTTCATCCTAAACACATAAAGAACTCCATTGTCTACAGCCAGGCCATCAGATACCATCACATATGTTCAGACCCTGCAGATAGAGACGAACACCTTGGAGGCCTCAAAAACACATTCTTGAGACAGGGTTACCATCCAAGAACAATTGGTAACCAAATCACCAGGGCCACCAGAATACCAAGATCAGAGTTATTAAAATACTACACCAAACAGGAGAACAATCGGGGGCCCCTGGTGTCACATATAACCCCCACCTGGAGACGCTGAGAGGAATCACACGCAAATTACATCCACTACTGCAAAAAGACGACCGTCTAAAATCCATATTTCCAGACCCCCCTCTCCTGTGCTACAGACAGCCACCAAACCTCAGGAATATGGTTGTCAGCAGCTCACTGTCACCTCCTACCACAACAGGAACACTTCGAGGCAGACAGAAAAGGTGCAAAACATGCCCGCATATACTGACCACTGACAAGATAAAGATCCCCCATTCTAACAAGGACTACAAGATCCCAGGTACCTATACCGGCAGTACACCCAACGTGGTGTATTTAATATTATGCACAAAATGTCCCACTGGGGGCCTGTATGTAGGGGAGACGGGACAGACACTTAGAATACGGAAGAATTCACACGACACACGATTACAGAGCAAAGAATGGACCTCCCGATGCCAGAACACTTTTGCAATCAAGACCATAATGTCATCAATGCAAAGCCAGTAGGACCAGAAGATATGGATCACTGCGCTTCACCTTTTGTTAATAAACGTTATTTATTGATGTCCAAATTAAAACACAATGGATTTCCTTATGCAGCATGCATCTTAACCAAAGTGCACTTATACATGGCACGGAAAAGGCTAACCATGGCAGAACACCAGGTAAACTTCAACCTGAAACAACAAGTTTTACCACATGGTATCCTATAGCTGCATTGTCTCTTACTATCTTATCCATTGTCTTCCTGCAGTCCTCTCCTCCATCTCTACCACCAGTACACTCCATGTCAGTCCTCTCCTCCATCTCTACCACCAGTACACTCCATCCATATTAGTACCTTTCTTCTTCCCTCTCCCATGTACAGCTCTCACACACTTTTCAGTCTCTTTACTCTCCCCTTTACTTCTTTTAGCAGTGATACCACACATAAGCGCCCGCATAAATCATTGAACCCCCTTCTGTCTCTGTCCATGTTACTCCTCCTTTCTGCTGGGGACATCTCTCCTAACCCCGGCCCTCCTTCCTTCACTAACTCTTCTTCCTGTACACATAGAAGGCCTACAAACCTCATTAATATTCACCGTATTCCTTCCCCTCATCTCTCCCCTGTCTCTGTTACCTGCTCTCTCTGGAACGCCCGCTCAGTGTGCAACAAACTAGAATATATTAATGACTTTTGCCTCCCCTGCTGCTCTGTCTCATGGTGACCTACAATTCTCACATACCTCTAGGCCTGACAACAGGCAGGGTGGTGGGGTAGGCTTACTTCTGTCATCACAGTGCATTTTTCAGTCCATTCCCCCGGTCCCCTCACTCACATTCCCCTCATTTGAAGTCCATGCTATCAGACGTTTTCACCCACTCTCCCTACGTGTAACTGTGATCTACCGTCCACCTGCCTCACCCTACCAATTTTTGGATCACTTTGCTTCTTGGCTTCCCCACTTTTTATCCAGTGACATTCCTACCCTCATCATGGGTGACTGTAACATCCCTATTGCCCCCCTCACTCCCCAGCTGCCTCACAGTTTCTCTCATTAACCTCTTCTCTTGGTCTATCACAATGTTGTTCTTCTGCCACACATGTAGGTGGAAACACGATTGATCTCGTTTTCCATCGACTCCTCAGTTTCTAAACTTACTAACTCTGCTCTGCCCCTCTCTGATCATAATCTTTTGTCTCTCACCATCAGTGCCCTCTCCCCTTCACAAGATACACCTACCCATCACACATATAGGAACTTGCGTACTATGGACACCCAGCACCTCTCAGATACTCTACAGTCCTCTGTCCCCCATCTCCTGTCCCAATCTGGCCACCAGTCACAATAATGAAACCATTAATAATACATTGGATGAGATGGCTCCCCCCTCCACTCGTAAAGTCCCACATACGCCACAGACATGATTTCTTCAGCGCTGCTCTAGGTGTGCCGAACGTCTCTGGAGAAAATCACGTTCACCTGCAGATTTCCTCCACTTCAAATTTATGCTTAAAACATATAGTTCTGCCCTTTACCTTGCCAAACAAGACTATTTCACCGCCCTCATTTCTTCTCTCTCCAGCAACCCTAAAAGGCTTTTTGAAACTTTTCACTCCTTACTCACACCCAAGGTGCAGACGCCATTCACAGACCTTAGTGCTGATGACCTGGCCACTTATTTCCATGATAAAATTGATAAGATCCGTCAGAGAATAATTGCTCAATCCCCTGATGGCATTGATTCCCACACCTACCATAGTACCGATCCCCTCACTTACCATAGTACTAATCCCCCCTCACCTACCAAAGTACTGACCCCACCACCTACCATAGTACTGATCCCCTCACCTACCATAGTACTGATCCCATCACCTACCATAGTACTGATCCCCTCACCTACCATAGTACTGATCCCCTCACCAACCGCATGTCAGACTGTCCATTCTCATCTTTTGAACCTGTTACAGAAGAGGAAGTCTCCCAACTACTTTCTTCAACTCGCCCTACAACCTGTAGTAGTGACCCCTTCCCCTCACACCTTCTCCAATCTCTGTCGCCTGCTGTCACTACTTACCTTACTAAAATATTTAACCTCTCTCTCTCTTCTGGAATCTTCCCATCCTCCTTCAAGCATGCTGTTATAACCCCGCTATTGATAAAACCCTCCCTGGACCCATCCTGTGCTGCTAACTATCGACCCGTCTCTAACCTCCCCTTCATCTCTAAACTCTTGGAACGCCTGGTCTATTCTCGTTTAATCCGCTATGTCTCTGCTAACTCTCTGCTTGACCCCTTACAATCTGGTTTCCGCGCTCTGCACTCTACTGAAACGGCTCTCACAAAAGTCTCCAATGATCTCCTAATGACTAAATCCAAAGGTGACTTCTCTCTTCTTATTCTTCTGGACCTCTCTGCAGCTTTTGACACTGTTGACCATCAACTTCTCCTCACTATGCTCCGCTCAGTCGACCTCATGGACACTGCGCTCTCCTGGTTCTCCTCTTATCTCTTAGACCGCACTTTCAGTGTATCATTTTCGGGCTCTGTTTCTTCCCCTCTTTCCCTTGCTGTTGGGGTTCCTCAGGGCTCGGTCCTAGGCCCCCTGCTCTTTTCTCTCTACACAGCCCCCATTGGACAAACCATTGCCAGATTTGGCTTCGTTTTCTTTTTCATATTGTTTGAAACCTGTGGCCTGCTTAATAATGTGGAACATCCTTCTTAGGCTGAGGCCCCATTCTGTGCAAACGTAGTTTTTGCTGCGGTGGTTTGAGCCAAATTCAAGAGTGGATTACGCAGAAGGGAGAAGTCTAAGAATCTTTGATATATTTTCCATTACTAGGCCTGGGTAAAAAAAAATACTGCAAAATCTGCAACAAAACAACAGCGTTTTCACAACGTGGGGCCCGATCGATAATAATTTAGAATGCGGTGCACAGAAAACCCAAAAAAGTCCAACAATAACAGTAACCAACTGGAACAGTGGAATAGAGGGCCCGGACCTCAAAATCTTCTTTACAGCATGCCTGAGTATCCAATACCGCCCCCCCCCCCCCCATATAGAAACGTCAGATTACTGATAAACTGGACATGTGGTTATTTCTCAAGCAGATATGTAAAAGATTACAAGTGTCGTCTGAATCAATATTGGGCCATATCACTAGAGGACACCCTATAAAACGTCTCTTAGAGGCTACTTTTGGGTAGTGTACCTCTTGTTGAGAGATCACTGACTGCTAGACATGTCTCTACAATGCACTCGAAGACATTTTGTCCATTTGACAGACTTTGAGAAGCAGGATAGTCTTTTCAATGAACTGTCTGCCGTCTTGGCAATTCTGACCTAGCTCTTAGGGGCAGTGGTTATGGTTGGTGGCTCCGGACACCCCAAACAGATCACCAGTAGAGGATTGTGTGATCCGCTAAGAAGCTCGAACAGCTCCCACTGTCTCCTTATCTACAAGGGCGCCATCATTGCACACCCCTGTCTCTGCCTGCACCATTTCTAGGTGCTCAGTGGAAGAAAATTTGGTGTCCTGGCACTTATTACGTGTCCTACCACTGACACCTTTAATTACAGTGGTGTCATGAACAAGATACCTGGACTGTACAGATTGGAGCCGTACCATCTTTAGCCATCTGTTTGGGATCTGTTCAGGTTGATGTATGGAGGGCTTATGTTAAGCTCTTCAATCCTACATGTACTGTGAAGCGACAAACTGCCCCCTGCTGGTGTGATGATGTGGTGCGCTATCACATAGGACAGTCCACACTACCCCTAGTAGTGATCCAAGGACACTCACCGCTCGTGATGGCTCATTGCCATCTGCTATTCCGACATCTTTGTGAGGTTTTAGTCTCGGTTTGGACATGTTTAATCCTTGGATTCTGATTCAGTAATTCTGTTTTCTCCTGGATTGACGCCATATACCAGTGTGTCGACCCCTATACCATATACTTGCCATGACACTCTGGTGCAATGTCAAGGGTCTGAGGTCATTATGATCTGAGCCAAGTGCTGTATCCACTAATGGCTGCGGCATCTAAGCAGCTAGACACCCCATCAGCAGCAGCGGCAGAGCCTAATAGGATACCTGCATATAACACAATACAATGTATCACTGGGTATTATATCAACAATCACAGGATTGTACCCTCTTAATGTAAAGAAATGCATTAAAATGCTTAAGTATTAAAAAAGTAACACAAACCCTTTATTAAGTAAAAAAAAAACATATAAAACAATAAAAAAACACTTCATTGTTATGGCTGTCCCCGTACATGTGCACTATAAACCTAACATGTTCTTCTTTTATCCTGCCTATATATTACAGGTCCATGGGGAATGGAGCTCTGGAACGCCCCGAGTACACATCGTAACGTCTTCATGCTTGTCAGGAAGCGGGTAAGGTGACGCTGCATCTTCTGCCCCTTTAACATAAGCCCAGTTCTGAATTTGTTTTGCTTGTATATAATATAACATCTGGCTACAGAAAATGCCAAAAATCACCGACCAACAGTATAGTAAAGCACGTCAATAGCCTAGAGATAAAGGTAAGACAATTTCGGAATATCATCTACCCCATATCCAGATCTGACCATAGACATGAGAAAGATTCCCGAGGCACGGAGTGCTACGATTGGTCTTCAGCTTATTGGTGATGTGATTCACATAGACAAAGAGCTGACGTGTACTGTAATTTATTCTGTAATAAAAGTGTAGAGGGAAACAGGGTGGGAGGAAAGGCGGCTCAGGGGTCAATATACAAAAGGGTTCTTTACGGTTAGTCAATCTATGGCGTGTCCTACCACAAGAGGTAATAATGGCAGATACCAATAAGAGGATTATAATTAAAGAAAGCAGTTCACCTTTTTTAATTGCCCCCCACCCCATTGTTTCTGCATTGGTGGACACCGATTACCCTTCTATTGGGGGGAAAATCTGTCAATCAGAATAAATCTCTGGCTCAAAATGTCGTCTCCAAAAATCTAATTCCTATCATTTATGGTTGGATTAAAGACCACTTTTTTTTTTTTATTGCCCCCCTCCATTTCATCATAGGTTGTTCACTGGTTTTCAATGTATTGCTATGGGACTCCGGAGCCTATCTTGAAGGGGACATCTGACTTGCTGAAGAAGTTGGTGTCTGCCACGTAGGGGGGGTTTTTTTTGCTGCCTTCTGGATCAGCACTGTAGGGTTATAGGTTGAATTTGAGGAATCAGTGACTATTCCAAACCTTATTAACTGTGAACTCGGAACCCACCACATTCCCTGCGACTGTACATGAATGTGCCATTACATAATATGATGTCTTAGATGATCCACAAGACTTGATTTATGGTTATAAGATTTGCCACAAACTGTACATGGAAATGGCTTCTCCCCGGTGTGAATCCTTAGATGTTCCATGAGACTTGACTTATAGATGTATCTTTTCCCACATACTGTACATGAATATGGCTTCTCTCCTGTGTGAGTTCTTAGATGTTCCACAAGAGTTGACTTCCGACCAAAACACTTCCCACATTCAAGACAAGAGAATGGCTTCTCTCCTGTGTGAGTTCTCTGATGTTTAATAAGACCCGATCTCTGCCGAAAACAGTTCCCACATTCTGAACATGAAAACGGCTTCTCCCCTGTGTGAATTCTCTGATGTTTAACCAGATCAGATTTTAGCGCAAAACATCGTCCGCACTCCAAGCAGGAAAATGGCTTCTCTCCCGTGTGAATTCTCAGATGTTCAACAAGGCGAGATTTCAGGGTAAAAGATTTCCCACATTCCGAACAAAAAAATGGCTTCTCCCCCGTGTGAATTCTCTGATGTTCAACGAGATGCGCTTTCCTCGTAAAAGATTTGACACACTCTGAACACGAATACGGCCTCTCATGTCTGTGACTTTTCTCGTGTTTTAAAAGATAAGAATTCTTCTTAAAGTGTTTCCCACATTTGGAACACGCAAAGATTTTTTTAAGCAGCCGATGTCCAGCACTTTTTTTGCCAATTCGTGCTTGATGATCTTCTATATTGTATATGGTAGGTATAAGGGGATGTCCCTGAGAGCCTTCCATCCAGTCTTCACCTGGAAAAACTACAATTTTCACAAATAAAATATTTAGAATTTGAACAATTCTATGTAAGAACAAGTTACGAGACATCTATCAAACTACAGGAAAGAAATCACTCCGGTATTATTGGGGCTCATTCATTACCAGAGCCATGTGACCTTGCTCTGATGACAGCCCCATAGTGGTACTGATAAAAAAAATATACAAAAAAAGGACCAATAAAAAAAGAAAAACACTTTACAAAATGCGATACTGATTAAAAATTTGAGAGCGGCATGTCCATATGAACCAATCTATAAAATGATGTTCATGTTGTAAAAAAAACAGGAATGTCATAAAGTGATCGGAAGACTGTATGTATCCCAACATGGCGTCAATGAGAACTACAAAGCACCTGATAAAAAACAAGCCCCCTGTTCAGAAAATATGTCACGAGTCAAACATCATGTGGATGTCAACTGGTCCAACTCACTAGAAGAGGAAATCAGAAACAGATCAGCAGGTATCTACATGGGATCGACAGCTGGCCGGTGGAAAGGGTTAAATATTTCCTGGCGGAATAAAACACAAGATGTACGACAGGCTCTTACCGTCCGCTGACACCGATGTGGCTTCTTCCGGTACATATGTCGTAACAACAAAAGTTTCCTACAAGAATTTATGTTAAAGGTATGAGTATACAAGAAAAAGGAACGGAAATATATCATATACACTGCAGAAGGAAACAACTCCAAGAAGGCTCGGAGCAATCTGTCCTAAGAGGTGAAGGATCTTCCCAGATCAACACTCAGCCTAGTATTTGCATGAAGTGATCTGAGCCTATCCTGAAATAGACAACTAAGACTAGATGACGCAACATTAAAGGGGTATTCCCAACTCGCCTGTTCACCAACTTGCATGCTGTGTGCTCTGTGCACTTCCTGGATTTCTCGGTACAATGGTGGGCGGGGTTTCACTTGCTCTTCTAGCTCTCTTCATAGCAGTACATGTTTACAGTCAGGATGGTTGTAAATAAATTAGCACAGTATCACTGGAAGATGCACAATATGAAGCTGATGTAGCAGAGCTGGATTTGTTAGGCGATGAGAATCCCAAATTTACATGCTACAGGACCGAGTCAGCGTGCAATATACTCACTTTTAGGTCTGTGTTTAAATACAGAGGTAACTGACTCCTTGTCTCAGCCCTTATCAGCAAAATTCAATTAGCAGACTGATAACTAAAAAAACAGCTCAGAAATACAAGCTGCTCCGAGCACTCAGCTCCCCTCCACTCCTGAGAGCAGGGAGCTATGTCACTTGTCCTGGGCAGAGAGATAAAGAGCTCAGAAATACAAGCTGCTCCGAGCACTGAGCCCCCCTCCCCTACTGAGAGCAGGGAGCTACATCACTTGTCCTGGGCGGAGAGATATAGAGCTCAGAAATACAAGCACTGAGCACTCAGCTCCCCTCCACTCCTTAGAGCAGGGAGCTACATCACTTGTCCTGGGCAGAGAGATAAAGAGCTCAGAAATACAAGCTGCTCCGAGCACTCAGCCCCCCTCCTCTACTGAGAGCAGGGAGCTACATCACTTGTCCTGGGCAGAGAGATAAAGAGCTCAGAAATACAAGCTGCTCCGAGCACTCAGCCCCCCTCCCCTACTGAGAGCAGAGAGCTACATCACTTGTCCTGGGCAGAGAGATAAGATCATCCCCAGGTCCGTGGTTATAGAAACGTAGTGTAAACAATGAAGTAAAGAATCTCAGATAGTGGCCAAACAAAGCAGTTTTGCTTAAGCAATATATTTAGGAAAAGTCTTAACTCCACATAAGCTAGCAGTATAGATAGGATCCTTGAGTTGGGACAACTCCTTTAAGATAAAGCAAATCTCAAATACATGACAATATTCTGTTAGCTTTAGAAGCAGCTGACTGGTATTCTCTAGAATCTTATCCACTTTGCAGTGACTGTAAAATGTTGCCCCGGCCTAATAGACAACAGGACAACCTCGACTAGACAGTCTGGAACTGTGGAAGATTTATCACAATGGCCGAGAGTTTAGTCTCAAAAAATGTGCCAAAAATTTGGCACATTTTTGGGGCACAATGTTACATTGTCAGCTCTACCCCTAATAAGTGTGGTGTAAGTAAGTCATGTACATTTTTTAAATACAAATTGTGCCAGAATTCTGACATATTTTCAGTAGTAAAGCTTCCCCGTTGTTTTTTTTTCTGAAACATAAGGAGGTTTTTGGTGCAGTTGTAGTAGCCAAATCCACTAGTGACTCCAAAGCAAATCAGAAGTATTAAGGACGGACTTATTCTTTTTGCTGGACCCACTTTGGCTCAAAAAACTGCTTGAAAAATAATGTATAACATGTTACTCTAGTACCATTTGTAGCCATGACCTAGCACAGCCAATGAGAAGATGACATGGACCATATACTGCACCACTAATGGAGAGATCAGAAGAAAGCGACATTACATCAGTGTATAGATTAGCAAAAATGTCATCTACCGGGTGGTCGGTGGGGATACAGGGCTGTTCTTCTTCTTCTTCTTTACACTCCTGGGGATATGGAGGACGGGGACATCTCTGTGGTGGCTCTGTGTGACTGGCTCCATCTATAGGTAATATACACAGTGACTGAATACATTGTCTATATGTGATGAGCAGGTGATGGGGGAATCTCGGGGACCTCATACCTGGTCTCCTCTATCAGGAAGGTCTCCTCTTACCCAGCGGTGATATGAGGGGCTGCTGATCCTCCATCATGGCCTCCTTGTACAGATCCTTGTGTCCTTCTAAATACTCCCACTCCTCCATGGAGAAATAGACAGTGACATCCTGACACCTTATAGGAACCTGACAACACAATGACACAGTCATCCCCAGAGCCCTCCTTGGTGTTCTTGTAGAAGGTCCCACCATTCCCAGCAGCGCTCACCTCTCCGCTCAGCAGCTCAGTGATCCTGCTGGTAAGTTCTAGGATCTTCTGCTCATGTCTCAGTGAATGTGGTGGAGACTCGGTGATGGGGCTCGGGGTCCTGCTCCATCCTCCTGACACACGGGGTGTCACACACTCACCAGACGACTTCTTCACTACTGTGTAATCCTGTGTATGGTGAGACACTACAGGTCACTACAGAGAGTCTAAGAATCCTTCACCTGTCCAGTCATTCACCTGCTTTATTCCTAGAGAGAAGAGCCATGTCCTGGGAGACTCTCACCTCTCCAGTGATCCAGTAGATCATCTCCAGGGTGAGGTCTAGTATCCTGGCCGCCATGTGGCTTCTCTCCATCTCCATCCTCGGTGGCTCATTGATGGACAGGACCATGGTCTTTCATAGAAATCCAGCTATGAGAGTTGTGCAGCTAAAGAACCTGAGGGAAAGCAGAGAGGGCTGAGAACAAGATCACGTCAATGCACTTGGTGGTTACGTGTCGTGGTAGAAGACGCTTGAAAGTTTCAGATCTTAGCATTTATTTCTGGATAAAACTTCACTGGCGAGGAACAGGTTAACAAATACTATAATGGATGAAAGTGCAGCAGCTCTGGCCCCTGTTCAGACAGTGATGGTCATATTATCTTTTATATCATGTGGGCGGCCATGTCTGTATCACTTATGTAGGGAACGGGCAGAGACAACGCGAAACTCGGGGAAAGATCCTCCAGAGAAACCTCTGGTCAAGGTGCAAATATGGAAGTCACATCCTTCAGAATGATGAAACCCCTGCCGTAATACACAATATTGTTCGGGAACGGTGTGAGGACACAACAAAAACACATTCCCCCCATTATGGTACATGAGGCCGCCTGTGATCCCACTTGGAGGGAGGTATGTCCCGATTTCAACTCAGCTCTGCGTCTGGAGGATACACACGTACATAATACATACATGACTAAAGCAAGGAGCTGGAAGAGAGGCCCCGAGCCAATCCTAGTGTAGTAACTTTGATAATGCAGAGATGTATTCTAGAAAGGTGACTGCTCTTGGGTGTGGTTGTGTCTGTCACAACAACCACTGAACATCCATCAATTGTGTGTAGAGAGCAGCTGCAGGTCACTGTCACCAGGACGTCAAATCATGGAAGAAAAGGACCGGCCTCCAAAGGAAAAGCCAAACACCAGCGCTCGCCCATATACAATAAAGGACGTTATTAAGCACGACGCGTTCCGGGCCAGGATGCCCTTTCTCAAGTGCAGATAAATCTTGCCGCAGTGGGCCAAAGAAATGGGCTTAGATTTATCTGCACTTGAGAAAGGGCATCCTGGCCCGGAACGCGTCGTGCTTAATAACGTCCTTTATTGTATATGGGCGAGTGCCGGTCTTTGGCTTTTCCTTTGGAGGCCGGTCCTTTTCTTCCATAAAGCAAGGACTTGTCACAGGTCAGCTCCTCGCTTTGCCGCTGCACTCCGGCTACTGGCTGTGATGACATCACATTGCGCCTACAACAGCATACCACCCAACCGTCCCGATTTCCGCGGGACAGTTGCGATTTGGGTGACATGTCCCGCGGTCCCGGTTGGAGGGAGGTATGTCCCGATTTCAACTCAGATCTGCGTCCAGAGGACACAGGTCAGCTCCTCGGTTCAGTCGTATATGTGTCAGTGAGAGAGGCGCGCAGAGAGTGGCGAGGGAGCGGAGGAGAAGGTAAGTTTAATGTGGAGGTGGAACATGAAACTGGGGGAAGATGAAGGAGAGGACGGCATGACACTGGGGGCAGAGATGGAGGGGACATGAATCTGGGGGCAGAGATGGAGGGGACATGAATCTGGGGGCAGAGATGGAGGGGACATGAATCTGGGGGCAGGGATGGAGGGGACATGAATCTGGGGGCAGAGATGGGGGACATGAATCTGGGGGCAGAGATGGGGGGACATGAATCTGGGGGCAGAGATGGAGGGGACATGAATCTGGGGGCAGAGATGGAGGGGACATGAATCTGGGGGCAGAGATGGGGGGACATGAATCTGGGGGCAGAGATGGGGGGACATGAATCTGGGGGCAGAGATGGAGGGGACATGAATCTGGGGGCAGAGATGGGGGGACATGAATCTGGGGGCAGAGATGGGGGGACATGAATCTGGGGGCAGAGATGGAGGGGACATGAATCTGGGGGCAGAGATGGAGGGGACATGAATCTGGGGGCAGAGATGGAGGGGACATGAATCTGGGGGCAGAGATGGAGGGGACATGAATCTGGGGGCAGAGATGGGGGGACATGAATCTGGGGGCAGAGATGGGGGGACATGAATCTGGGGGCAGACATGGAGGGACATGAATCTGAGGGCAGAGATGGAGAGGACATGAATCTGGGGGCAGGGATGGAGGGGACATGAATCTGGGGGCAGAGATGGAGGGGAGACATGAATCTGGGGGCAGAGATGGAGGGGAGACATGAATCTGGGGGCAGAGATGGGGGGACATGAATCTGGGGGCAGAGATGGAGGGACATGAATCTGGGGGCAGAGATGGGGGGACATGAATCTGGGGGCAGAGATGGAGGGGACATGAGGCTGGGGGCAGAGATGGAGGGACATGAATCTGGGGGCAGAGATGGGGGGACATGAATCTGGGGGCAGAGATGGAGGGACATGAATCTGGGGGCAGAGATGGAGGGACATGAATCTGGAGGCAGAGATGGGGGGACGGCATGACACTGGGGGCAGAGATTCATGCCCCCCATCTCTTCAGAAGTTGGGCGCTGTGGGGTTATACACATGTATGACTATGGTAGATGAGTCCGGCACATTTCCCCCATTATGTCACACAAATATCAGGTGTGAACTCGGCCATAGGAATCCACAGCGCCCAAATATCTCCAGGACCAGGACTGATCCATCCAGCTCTATGTGCCCGGTCTCTGCTCCCGGTATCTCTGTATTATTATGTGTCAGACACCGGGTAAAGCTGTGAGGTAACCCCGACACACCCATAGCTCGCGCGCTGCCCAGGGCTGTATACAGACACCTCTCTCCCCCCCCCCCTTCTTACCCCTTCAGCTCTCCCGGATGTTCTGTACACATGTCCTCTGCCCCCTCCTGACGGGTCTGACGTCACAGGAAGGGGCCGGGCCTGCCGGAGGAAGCAGCGGGGTGTACGGGGGAGGGGGCGCAGGGAGCCGGGGGTCACATGTGGGGGGAGGGATGGATGTGCTGTGGTAATGGCTGACAACAGAGAGTAATGACCTGTCAGCAAGAAGGTGAGGGAGATAGTGTAACCGTATATATACAACATGCTGATAATACTGTGAGCCGGGGCTGTATATACACAATGCCCACATAATGGCTGATAACAGAGAGTAACAGTGAGTGTAGTAGATATATGTATATACACAATCCCCTGATAACCAAGTGATGAGGACACAAGTGTCAGATTGTATACACGTGAGAGGTGAGAAGATGGAGCCCTGGTACCTGAGGAGTGACCTGGAGCCTCTGACGTGTGACCAGGTGAGACCTCTCAGAAGATTCGGGGGTTTGGTGACCGGTCCCCGCACTTACTTTGGGATTGTTACGAGCCGGCGCCATCATCTGAGCCACACATCAGACTTATGAAGGGTCACAGTTAGAAAGCTAAGATAAGATAATCCTGTAATAGTGACCCAGTGCGGATACTCAGCATGTTCCAGCAGCCTAGTAATACAGATACAGGATAATACACAGGAATATATTACAGGATTGAGGAGAGAAGATATACGAGGAGGTCAGAGCAGCTAAGGAGGAGAAGAAGGAAGACGTCATAATCATTAGTTCTCTGTGCGGAGTCTGCGCTTGGTCTGATGTAGATTATACAGCCTGCTCGCGGTTGGAAGGAAGGACCTGCGATAGCTCCTTCTCACACTTGGGGTGAAGCAGACGGTCACTTACACTGCGCCAAGTCCCATCAGGGTCCCATACATGGGGTGGGATTTGTTCTCCCGCATGGAGGTCACCACAGACAGTGTCCTTCTGTCACCCACCACCTGTACTGGGTCCAGGGGGCCCCCCAGGACAGAGCTGGCCCTCCTGATCAGCCTGTCAAGTCTATTTCTGTCCCTGGTTGATATACAGCACCCCCAGCAGGCCACACCGGAAAAGATGGCTGAGGCAACCACAGAGCTGAAGAAGGCCCTAAGAAGTGGCCCCTGGACCCCCGGCCCTAAGAAGTGGCCCCTGGACTCCCGGCCCTAAGAAGTGGCCCCTGGACTCCGAAGGCCCTAAGAAGTGGCCCCAGGTGATCAGCCCAGTCTAGTTTATTATTGAGGACCATGCCCAGATACTTATAGGTCCTGACTATCTCACTGCCCGTCCCTTGGATCTCCCCTGGGGTCGGAGCACTTCCTGGTAGGGGAGAGGCGAGAAAATGCTCAAATAGACGGAAAATCTAAACAATGGAGAATCTGCGAGCGATGGAAATCCCTCCAGACTCGGTAGTGTTATTGCCCTGGAGGTAATTACCAATGTATACTTGTAGTCGTCACCATTACAGTAAGACATTATGCTGTATACTATGGGTGGATTCCAGAACCCGCGTCCACCATCAGAGCGTGGGGAACGGCCATTATTGCTGTCCTGTCACTTTACTGATTGTAGCAGAGGCGATTGAATTAGTCTCCTGAGGAACCTTCTATATAGAGTGGGAAACGCGCCGAGACGCTTCATGTAGGCAGAGGCAGACTAGATATCAGTGTGGTCATCTATACTGTATACCTCCTCCTGATATCACGTAGTCACGCTCTCAGTTATAGACCGGGGCACTCACCTCAGTGTCAGCACTTGCCTTGTGTGGTAGAAATCCCGCTCTATGTACTATGCACTGCGCTCTGTCCATCTATTGTACTACGCCTTTGCCTCGGTGCTCTCTGTTGTCAGGGGTGTCGTCTTCCAGCGCTCAGTGATATATTAAGCCGGGAGTTTTATTGGTTATTCACCTCCAAATTATAATTCTTCTTATTTATTGGTGCAGGGTCTTGTGTGTCACTCTAGCTCCCTACTATTATTAGTTATTCCCGACAACCGCGGAGTTGACATTATATATAGGACCAGCAACAATATATTTTTTTTATTTGTGCTGTATACATCCTATAACTGTACATAGGTGTATATACAATCCTCTGATAATGGCTGATAACAGAGAACAACAGTGAATGAAGACAGACGGGTAACGCTGAGAGTGACTGGTATGGCTGGAGTGGCCCTTGTCGGAGTTGGGGCGGTGTATTCTGGGCTGCTGCTAGTGAAGAGGATCGGATACCAGAGCCCGGGAGAGCTGTGGGTGCGTGCCCAGTCAATTTGCACTTGATAAAGGACTTTGTAGCGGCCTGAAATGCGTTGTGCCATACTGATTATTATCCACTTCAATAAAAGGTTCTTCAACCGAATTCTTGACCTGTGTCTCAGCTTTGTAACCAGAGAGTGCGGACCTTCTGTTGCGGAGCTTTGGTCCTTGCTGTTGTCCCCTATAACTGTACATAGGTATATATATAATCCTCTGAATGGCTGATAACAGAGAACAACAGTGAATGAAGACAGACGGGTAACGCTGTGAGTGACTGGTATGGCTGGAGTGGCCCTTGTCGGAGTTGGGGCGATGTATTCTGGGCTGCTGCTAATGAAGAGGATCGGATACCAGAGCCCGGGAGAGCTTTGGGTGCGTGCCCAGTCAATTTGCACTTGATAAAGGACTTTGTAGCGGCCTGAAATGCGTTGTGCCTTACTGATTATTATCCACTTCAATAAAAGGTTCTTCAACCGAATTCTTGACCTGTGTCTCAGCTTTGTAACCAGAGAGCGCGGACCTTCTGTTGCGGAGCTTTGGTCCTTGCTGTTGTCCCCTATAACTGTACATAGGTATATATATAATCCTCTGAATGGCTGATAACAGAGAACAACAGTGAGTGAAGACAGACAGGTAACGCTGAGAGTGACTGGTATGGCTGGAGTGGCCCTTGTCGGAGTTGGGGCGGTGTATTCTGGGCTGCTGCTAGTGAAGAGGATCGGATACCAGAGCCCGGGAGAGCTGTGGGTGCGTGCCCAGTCAATTTGCACTTGATAAAGGACTTTGTAGCGGCCTGAAATGCGTTGTGCCATACTGATTATTATCCACTTCAATAAAAGGTTCTTCAACCGAATTCTTGACCTGTGTCTCAGCTTTGTAACCAGAGAGTGCGGACCTTCTGTTGCGGAGCTTTGGTCCTTGCTGTTGTCCCCTATAACTGTACATAGGTATATATATAATCCTCTGAATGGCTGATAACAGAGAACAACAGTGAATGAAGACAGACGGGTAACGCTGTGAGTGACTGGTATGGCTGGAGTGGCCCTTGTCGGAGTTGGGCCGGTGTATTCTGGGCTGCTGCTAATGAAGAGGATCGGATACCAGAGCCCAGGAGAGCTGTGGGTGCGCGCCCAGTCAATTTGCACTTGATAAAGGACTTTAAAGCGGCCCGAAATGCGTTGTGCCTTACTGATTATTATCCACTTCAATAAAAGGCTCTTCAACCGAATTCTTGACCTGTGTCTCAGCTTTGTAACCAGAGAGCGCGGATCTTCTGTTGCGGACCTTTGGTCCTTGCTGTTGTCCCCCATAACTGTACATAGGTATATATATATATATAAATAATCCTCGGAATGGCTGATAACAGAGAACAACAGTGAGTTACTGTAAGTGCTGTATAGATTGATTTAAGTGGGATTGACCCTTTTGCAACAGAGCAATGTAAATATCTAGTGGACACAAGACGAATCGTTTGTGGGCCCGTCTACCGCTCCAGAGATAAAAAGATTGGACGGGTCAGAATATGCAAAAACAGAATGTAGCAAAAAATAAAGCCCCCCCTCCCCCATGTTGCTGTGTTATGGCTTGTGGAGGGGACGGAAAAAGAGATAAATTGGTTTGGTCCGGAAGGGTTAAAAAAATCTATCTGTGGTGAGAATTCTTTGTTCTCCATTTCCGTGTGCCGCGACATCACCATCAGCTCTGATACTGTCACCGAGTCACTCAGGCTCCTTACATGTGCCTAGCCCCTACTTGCTCCTCCCCCAATCCGTTTGTTATGGCTCCTCCCCCTAGGGTAAAGCTGTGACATCCTACAAGGGGAAAGATAAAGAAGTCAAGGAAAACTAATACATTCCTTAGCTTTGCCCTCCTCTCTGACCCTTGTCCTTGAAACTTTTGATATGTCAAAAAATTTGAAAAACCTAAATCCATACCAACAGAAAAAAATCTAATAATCCTGGCTGCGGTGTCCACGACACGCTAGATTGCGCCCTGTAGTTATTTTTGGCCGTCTTGTACCAGTTGCTCATGGCGAGCGCTGGCCGTCCGCTGTCAGGGTCTTGTATCCCCATCAGGAGCTGCCAAGGCTCGAGACGTCGCGCTCCAGATTCCCTATTGTTAAGAAATGTGTCGTCAACAAAGGTCTCCATGGAAACAATGTGATGTATACACCGAGGAGCCGGTGTCACCCAATAGTGCTCAGCATGGGTGCTGTGTACGTCTTCCCATTGACATACAGCTCATAGTATGACAGGCCTGTCCTCATGTGTCTGCCCTCGGCTGTCGGGGCATCACGGGAGGGCGAATGGAGTCTCCAGAATGACAAAAACACGCGGTAGACGTTCCTTATTCTTCTCCTTATGGTGTGCATGGAATACGCCTTTATAGGGGACTGTAGTGCCACCCCAGTGCAAGGGTCGTGTCTGGTACTGCAACTTGGTTCAACTGAAGAGAACACGGCTGAGCTGCGGTACCAGACACGACCCACACACAGGTGTGGCGCTGTTTGTATATCCTGCACACCCCACTTATCACTATAGACGATACAGGTCCCGTCTGTACACCAAAGGCTTCTTGTCTATGACACTGCTATAAAGATGGACGACAGCGTCTTATTGTCATTCACAGGACACGTTATGGGCGACGACACCAAATGTCTTCCTGCTGAGTGCCTGATAACGGTCTAGACAGAGACAAGTGACTATAATGAGGGCGCCCCCTGTGTCTGGATGGTGAATCTCCTCTCTATGGGTGGTCTGTCTGACCCCTGGAGCCTATTCACCATGTGAGTGCCCTCACGTAACCACTGCCCAAACACCTCCTAACCCTAAGATGGTGGTCAATTCCTAAATGAGCCCCCCTCCTTCTCAGTCCAGTGAGGCAGCGGCGGTGCTTAAGTCTGTTAAGCGGACAAGGTGCATTGGAGCGTGTTGTGAGTTTGCTAAATTTTGCAATAATCTGACATTTCAGGGTGTGGTATTTTGTGTCAATGATTGTACGAGTATATAGAAAATATCCATGATCTGACCTCTATAAGTCGCCCACAATTCTCCGCACAGCGCCCCCATCAGCTCCGCTTACCTTCCCCATGTTCTGCGGTTTCCCGTTGATCTCCCGCTTCTCTCTTTAAGACTTTTCTTGTGCTGCACCAGTTCTCTGGAATGTGATACCCTGGAGAATCCGATTATTTCCTATTGTTTGTAGCAGATCTATCACATTCCCTAATCCGACTCCATTACTGTCACCCCAACATTATTCCTCCAGACCTCTTGCTGCAATAGGGGCCCCAAAATACCCTCCAAAATACCCATGACTTCTGCCCATACCCAGGTGCTGGTGACTGGCTCAGGCAGCATTCCGTGTATTACCCAGTTACCTACTGGTTTGCTCCTATTTCTTCGTAGATTGTAAGCTCTTGAGCCCAGGCTGGTCAGGCCTCGTGTCTGAGTGGTTTACTAGTTCATTCCTCTGTAATGTCTGACTTTGTACATGGAGCCGCCTAAGTGTAACGTGCCACTATCATCTATCTCTTGTCATCATCCCCAGGCAGAGAAGGAAGTTTCGCTCTCTTGACAATAATATCACAAGGTGACACTTATCTCCTCCTGACACCTCTGCACCTGCGGAGAGTCCTTCAGCTCCAGTTGTCGTCAGCGTTGCGGCATCTGGTGAATTATAGATAAAGGGTTTTGTTTCTTCCAACTCAAAAGAGCGCCGAGCCAGATTACAGATCATACAGCGCCAAAGCGAGCGCATAGACACGATCATATATGGAGCAATGACTGCCAGTATTTACACCGCAATACAAAAACACAAAGCTAATAACCAAAAACAGGAAGAGGGGAAACAGCGTCATCTGAACACAGACAACAGCACAAGGAGCAACGATTCCTCATTACTATGTATTATATAGTATAGCGGAATCAGAATTACAGATATGGTATGTATAAATATATACACATTATACTCCACAGTATTATAGTAGTTATATTCTTGTACATAGGAGTAGTATTATAGTAGTTATATTCTTGTACATAGGGGGTAGTATTATAGTAGTTATATTCTTGTACATAGGAGCAGTATTATAGTAGTTATATTCTTGTACATAGGGGGTAGTATTATAGTAGTTATATTCTTGTACATAGGAGTAGTATTATAGTAGTTATATTCTTGTACACAGGAGTAGTATTATAGCAGTTATATTCTTGTACATAGGAGTAGTATTATAGTAGTTATATTCTTGTACATAGGAGCAGTATTATAGTAGTTATATTCTTGTACATAGGAGGTAGTATTATAGTAGTTATATTCTTGTACATAGGAGTAGTATTATAGTAGTTATATTCTTGTACATAGGAGTAGTATTATAGTAGTTATATTCTTGTACATAGGAGTAGTATTATAGTAGTTATATTCTTGTATATAGGAGTAGTATTATAGTAGTTATATTCTTGTACATAGGAGTAGTATTATAGTAGTTATATTCTTGTACATAGGAGCAGTATTATATTAGTTATATTCTTGTACATAGGAGTAGTATTATAGTAGTTATATTCTTGTACATAGGAATAGTATTATAGTAGTTATATTCTTGTACATAGGAGGTAGTATTATAGTAGTTATATTCTTGTACATAGGAGGTAGTATTATAGTAGTTATATTCTTGTACATAGGAGCAGTATTATAGTAGTTATATTCTTGTACATAGGAGGTAGTATTATAGTAGTTATATTCTTGTACATAGGAGTAGTATTATAGTAGTTATATTCTTGTACATAGGAGTAGTATTATAGTAGTTATATTCTTGTACATAGGAGTAGTATTATAGTAGTTATATTCTTGTATATAGGAGTAGTATTATAGTAGTTATATTCTTGTACATAGGAGTAGTATTATAGTAGTTATATTCTTGTACATAGGAGCAGTATTATATTAGTTATATTCTTGTACATAGGAGTAGTATTATAGTAGTTATATTCTTGTACATAGGAATAGTATTATAGTAGTTATATTCTTGTACATAGGAGGTAGTATTATAGTAGTTATATTCTTGTACATAGGAGGTAGTATTATAGTAGTTATATTCTTGTACATAGGAGTAGTATTATAGTAGTTATATTCTTGTACATAGGAATAGTATTATAGTAGTTATATTCTTGTACATAGGAGTAGTATTATAGTAGTTATATTCTTGTACATAGGAGCAGTATTATAGTAGTTATATTCTTGTATATAGGAGTAGTATTATAGTAGTTATATTCTTGTACATAGGAGGTAGTATTATAGTAGTTATATTCTTGTACATAGGAGTAGTATTATAGTAGTTATATTCTTGTACATAGGAGGTAGTATTATAGTAGTTATATTCTTGTATATAGGAGTAGTATTATAGTAGTTATATTCTTGTATATAGGAGTAGTATTATAGAAGTTATATTCTTGTATATAGGAGTAGTATTATAGTAGTTATATTCTTGTACATAGGAGGTAGTATTATAGTAGTTATATTCTTGTACATAGGAGTAGTATTATAGTAGTTATATTCTTGTACATAGGAGGTAGTATTATAGTAGTTATATTCTTGTACATAGGAGTAGTATTATAGTAGTTATATTCTTGTACATAGGAGTAGTATTATAGTAGTTATATTCTTGTACATAGGAGTAGTATTATAGTAGTTATATTCTTGTACATAGGAGAGTATTATAGTAGTTATATTCTTGTATATGGGAGCAGTATTATAGTAGTTATATTCTTGTACATAGGAGCAGTATTATAGTAGTTATATTCTTGTATATAGGAGTAGTATTATAGTAGTTATATTCTTGTACATAGGAGGTAGTATTATAGTAGTTATATTCTTGTACATAGGAGCAGTATTATAGTAGTTATATTCTTGTATATAGGAGTAGTATTATAGTAGTTATATTCTTGTACATAGGAGGTAGTATTATAGTAGTTATATTCTTGTACATAGGAGGTAGTATTATAGTAGTTATATTCTTGTACATAGGAGCAGTATTATAGTAGTTATATTCTTGTATATAGGAGTAGTATTATAGTAGTTATATTCTTGTACATAGGAGTAGTATTATAGTAGTTATATTCTTGTACATAGGAGGTAGTATTATAGTAGTTATATTCTTGTACATAGGAGTAGAGATGAGCGAACAGTGTTCTATCGAACACATGTTCGATCGGATATCAGGGTGTTCGCCATGTTCGAATCGAATCGAACACCACGTGGTAAAGTGCGCCAAAATTCGATTCCCCTCCCACCTTCCCTGGCGCCTTTTTTGCACCAATAACAGCGCAGGGGAGGTGGGACAGGAACTACGACACTGGGGGCATTGAAAAAAATTGGAAAAAGTCATTGGCTGCCGAAATCAGGTGACCTCCATTTTAGACGAATAGTGGATTTCAAATCCGGGTCATATGAGAATGTGAACTTTGTGACTATGAGACAGGGATAGCTGTACAGGCAGGGATAGCTAGGGATAACCTTTATTTAGGGGGGAATGTTATTAAAAATAACTTTTTGGGGCTCTATCGGGTGTGTAATTGTGATTTTTGTGAGATAAACTTTTTCCCATAGGGATGCATTGGCCAGCGCTGATTGGCCGAATTCCGTACTCTGGCCAATCAGTGCTGGCCAATGCATTCTATTAGCTTGATGAAGCAGAGTGTGCACAAGGGTTCAAGCGCACCCTCGGCTCTGATGTAGCAGAGCCGAGGCTGCACAAGGGTTCAAGCGCACCCTCGGCTCTGATGTAGGAGAGCCGAGGGTGCACTTGAACCCTTGTGCACCCTCAGCTCTGCTACATCAGAGCCGAGGGTGCGCTTGAACCCTTGTGCACACTCTGCTTCATCAAGCTAATAGAATGCATTGGCCAGCGCTGATTGGCCAATGTATTCTATTAGCCTGATGAAGTAGAGCTGAATGTGTGTGCTTAGCACACACATTCAGCTCTACTTCATCGGGCTAATAGAATGCATTGGCCAGCGCTGATTGGCCAGAGTACGGAACTCGACCAATCAGCGCTGGCTCTGCTGGAGGAGGCGGAGTCTAAGATCGCTCCACACCAGTCTCCATTCAGGTCCGACCTTAGACTCCGCCTCCTCCGGCAGAGCCAGCGCTGATTGGCCGAAGGCTGGCCAATGCATTCCTATGCGAATGCAGACTTAGCAGTGCTGAGTCAGTTTTGCTCAACTACACATCTGATGCACACTCGGCACTGCTACATCAGATGTAGCAATCTGATGTAGCAGAGCCGAGGGTGCACTAGAACCCCTGTGCAAACTCAGTTCACGCTAATAGAATGCATTGGCCAGCGCTGATTGGCCAATGCATTCTATTAGCCCGATGAAGTAGAGCTGAATGTGTGTGCTAAGCACACACATTCAGCACTGCTTCATCACGCCAATACAATGCATTAGCCAGTGCTGATTGGCCAGAGTACGGAATTCGGCCAATCAGCGCTGGCTCTGCTGGAGGAGGCGGAGTCTAAGGTCGGACCTGAATGGAGACTGGTGTGGAGCGATCTTAGACTCCGCCTCCTCCAGCAGAGCCAGCGCTGATTGGTCGAGTTCCGTACTCTGGCCAATCAGCGCTGGCCAATGCATTCTATTAGCCCGATGAAGTAGAGCTGAATGTGTGTGCTTAGCACACACATTCAGCTCTACTTCATCAGGCTAATAGAATACATTGGCCAATCAGCGCTGGCCAATGCATTCTATTAGCTTGATGAAGCAGAGTGTGCACAAGGGTTCAAGCGCACCCTCGGCTCTGATGTAGCAGAGCCGAGGCTGCACAAGGGTTCAAGTGCACCCTCGGCTCTCCTACATCAGAGCCGAGGGTGCGCTTGAACCCTTGTGCAGCCTCGGCTCTGCTACATCAGAGCCGAGGGTGCGCTTGAACCCTTGTGCACACTCTGCTTCATCAAGCTAATAGAATGCATTGGCCAGCACTGATTGGCCAGAGTACGGAATTCGGCCAATCAGCGCTGGCCAATGCATTCTATTAGCCCGATGAAGTAGAGCTGAATGTGTGTGCTAAGCACACACATTCAGCACTGCTTCATCACGCCAATACAATGCATTAGCCAGTGCTGATTGGCCAGAGTACGGAATTCGGCCAATCAGCGCTGGCTCTGCTGGAGGAGGCGGAGTCTAAGATCGCTCCACACCAGTCTCCATTCAGGTCCGACCTTAGACTCCGCCTCCTCCAGCAGAGCCAGCGCTGATTGGCCGAATTCCGTACTCTGGCCAATCAGCACTGGCTAATGCATTGTATTGGCTTGATGAAGCAGTGCTGAATGTGTGTGCTTAGCACACACATTCAGCTCTACTTCATCGGGCTAATAGAATGCATTGGCCAATCAGCGCTGGCCAATGCATTCTATTAGCGTGAACTGAGTTTGCACAGGGGTTCTAGTGCACCCTCGGCTCTGCTACATCAGATTGCTACATCTGATGTAGCAGTGCCGAGTGTGCATCAGATGTGTAGTTGAGCAAAACTGACTCAGCACTGCTAAGTCTGCATTCGCATAGGAATGCATTGGCCAGCCTTCGGCCAATCAGCGCTGGCTCTGCCGGAGGAGGCGGAGTCTAAGGTCGGACCTGAATGGAGACTGGTGTGGAGCGATCTTAGACTCCGCCTCCTCCAGCAGAGCCAGCGCTGATTGGCCGAATTCCGTACTCTGGCCAATCAGCACTGGCTAATGCATTGTATTGGCGTGATGAAGCAGTGCTGAATGTGTGTGCTTAGCACACACATTCAGCTCTACTTCATCGGGCTAATAGAATGCATTGGCCAGCGCTGATTGGCCAGAGTACGGAATTCGGCCAATCAGCGCTGGCTCTGCTGGAGGAGGCGGAGTCTAAGATCGCTCCACACCAGTCTCCATTCAGGTCCGACCTTAGACTCCGCCTCCTCCAGCAGAGCCAGCGCTGATTGGCCGAATTCCGTACTCTGGCCAATCAGCACTGGCCAATGCATTTCTATGCGGAAAAGTTAGCTTGCGAAAATCGCAAACTGACAGGGATTTCCATGAAATAAAGTGACTTTTATGCCCCCAGACATGCTTCCCCTGCTGTCCCAGTGTCATTCCAGGGTGTTGGTATCATTTCCTGGGGTGTCATAGTGGACTTGGTGACCCTCCAGACACGAATTTGGGTTTCCCCCTTAACGAGTTTATGTTCCCCATAGACTATAATGGGGTTCGAAACCCATTCGAACACTCGAACAGTGAGCGGCTGTTCGAATCGAATTTCGAACCTCGAACATTTTAGTGTTCGCTCATCTCTACATAGGAGTAGTATTATAGTAGTTATATTCTTGTACATAGGAGTAGTATTATAGTAGTTATATTCTTGTATATGGGAGCAGTATTATAGTAGTTACAGTCCTATGAAAAAGTTTGGGCACCCCTATTAATCTTAATCATTTTTTGTTCTAAGTATTTTGGTATTTGCAACAGCCATTTCAGTTTGATATATCTAATAACTGATGGACACAGTAATATTTCAGGATTGAAATGAGGTTTATTGTACTAACAGAAAATGTGCAATATGCATTAAACCAAAATTTGACCGGTGCAAAAGTATGGGCACCCTTATCATTTTATTGATTTGAATTCCCCTAACTACTTTTTACTGACTTACTGAAGCACAAAATTGGTTTTGTAACCTCAGTGAGCTTTGAACTTCATAGCCAGGTGTATCCAATCATAAGAAAAGGTATTTAAGGTGGCCAATGGCAAGTTGTTCTACTATTTGAACCTCCTCTGAAGAGTGGCATCATGGGCTACTCAAAACAACTCTCAAATGATCTGAAAACAAAGATTGTTCAACATAGTTGTTCAGGGGAAGGATACAAAACGTTGTCTCAGAGATTTAACCTGTCAGTTTCCACTGTGAGGAACATAGTAAGGAAATGGAAGACCACAGGGACAGTTCTTGTTAAGCCCAGAAGTGGCAGGCCAAGAAAAATATCAGAAAGGCAGAGAAGAAGAATGGTGAGAACAGTCAAGGACAATCCACAGACCACCTCCAAAGAGCTGCAGCATCATCTTGCTGCAGATGGTGTCACTGTGCATCGGTCAACTATACAGCGCACTTTGCACAAGGAGAAGCTGTATGGGAGAGTGATGAGAAAGAAGCCGTTTCTGCACGTACGCCACAAATAGAGTTGCCTGAGGTATGAAAAAGCACATTTGGACAAGCCAGCTTCATTTTGGAAACAAAAATTGAGTTGTTTGGTTATAAAAAAAGGCGTTATGCATGGCGTCCAAAAAGAAACAGCATTCCAAGAAAAACACATGCTACCCACTGTAAAATTTGGTGGAGGTTCCATCATGCTTTGGGGCTGTGTGGCCAATGCCGGCATCGGGAATCTTGTTAAAGTTGAGAGTCGCATGGATTCCACTCAGTATCAGCAGATTCTTGAGAATAATGTTCAAGAATCAGTGACGAAGTTGAAGTTACGCCGGGGATGGATATTTCAGCAAGACAATGATCCAAAACACCGCTCCAAATCCTCAGGCATTCATGCAGAGGAACAATTACAATGTTCTGGAATGGCCATCCCAGTCCCCAGACCTGAATATCATTGAACATCTGTGGGATGATTTGAAGCGGGCTGTCCATGCTCGGCGACCATCTAACTTAACTGAACTTGAATTGTTTGTCCAAAATACCTTTATCCAGGATCCAGGAACTGATTAAAAGCTACAGGAAGCGACTAGAGGCTGTTATCTTTGCAAAAGGAGGATCTACTAAATATTAATGTCACTTTTCTGTTGAGGTGCCCATACTTTTGCACCGGTCAAATTTTGGTTTAATGCATATTGCACATTTTCTGTTAGTACAATAAACCTCATTTCAATCCTGAAATATTACTGTGTCCATCAGTTATTAGATATATCAAACTGAAATGGCTGCTGCAAACACCAAAATATTTAGAACTAAAAATGATTAAGATTAATAGGGGTGCCCAAACTTTTTCATAGGACTGTATATTCTTGTATATAGGAGTAGTATTATAGTAGTTATATTCTTGTACATAGGAGTAGTATTATAGTAGTTATATTCTTGTATATAGGAGTAGTATTATAGTAGTTATATTCTTGTACATAGGAGTAGTATTATAGTAGTTATATTCTTGTACATAGGAGCAGTATTATAGTAGTTATATTCTTGTACATAGGAGCAGTATTATAGTAGTTATATTCTTGTACATAGGAGTAGTATTATAGTAGTTATATTCTTGTACATAGGAGTAGTATTATAGTAGTTATATTCTTGTACATAGGAGCAGTATTATAGTAGTTATATTCTTGTACATAGGAGGTAGTATTATAGTAGTTATATTCTTGTACATAGGAGTAGTATTACAGTAGTTATATTCTTGTACATAGGAGGTAGTATTATAGTAGTTATATTCTTGTACATAGGAGGTAGTATTATAGTAGTTATATTCTTGTACATAGGAGGTAGTATTATAGTAGTTATATTCTTGTACATAGGAGCAGTATTATAGTAGTTATATTCTTGTACATAGGAGTAGTATTATAGTAGTTATATTCTTGTATATAGGAGTAGTATTATAGTAGTTATATTCTTGTACATAGGAGCAGTATTATAGTAGTTATATTCTTGTACATAGGAGCAGTATTATAGTAGTTATATTCTTGTACATAGGAGCAGTAATATAGTAGTTATATTCTTGTACATAGGAGCAGTATTATATTAGTTATATTCTTGTACATAGGAGTAGTATTATAGTAGTTATATTCTTGTACATAGGAGCAGTATTATAGTAGTTATATTCTTGTACATAGAAACAGTATTATAGTAGTTATATTCTTGTACATAGGAGTAGTATTATAGTAGTTATATCATTGTACATAGGGGTAATATTATAGTAGTTATATTCTTGTACATAGGAGCAGTATTATAGTAGTTATATTCTTGTACATAGGAGCAGTATTATAGTAGTTATATTCTTGTACATAGAAACAGTATTATAGTAGTTATATTCTTGTACATAGGAGCAGTATTATAGTAGTTATATTCTTGTACATAGGAGTAGTATTATAGTAGTTATATTCTTGTACATAGGGGTAATATTATAGTAGTTATATTCTTGTACATAGGAGTAGTATTATAGTAGTTATATTCTTGTACATAGGAGTAGTATTATAGTAGTTATATTCTTGTACATAGGAGTAGTATTATAGTAGTTATATTCTTGTACATAGGAGTAGTATTATAGTAGTTATATCCTTGTACATAGGAGTAGTATTATAGTAGTTATATTCTTGTATATAGGGGGTAGTATTATAGTAGTTATATTCTTGTACATAGGAGGTAGTATTATAGTAGTTATATTCTTGTACATAGGAGCAGTATTATATTAGTTATATTCCTGTACATAGGAGTAGTATTATAGTAGTTATATTCTTGTATATAGGGGGTAGTATTATAGTAGTTATATTCTTGTACATAGGAGTAGTATTATAGTAGATATATTCTTGTACATAGGAGTAGTATTATAGTAGTTATATTCTTGTACATAGGAGTAGTATTATAGTAGTTATATTCTTGTACATAGGGGGCAGTATTATAGTAGTTATATTCTTGTACATAGGAGTAGTATTATAGTAGTTATATTCTTGTACATAGGAGGTAGTATTATATTAGTTATATTCCTGTACATAGGAGTAGTATTATAGTAGTTATATTCTTGTATATAGGGGGTAGTATTATAGTAGTTATATTCTTGTACATAGGAGTAGTATTATAGTAGTTATATTCTTGTACATAGGAGTAGTATTATAGTAGTTATATTCTTGTACATAGGAGCAGTATTATATTAGTTATATTCCTGTACATAGGAGTAGTATTATAGTAGTTATATTCTTGTATATAGGGGGTAGTATTATAGTAGTTATATTCTTGTACATAGGAGTAGTATTATAGTAGATATATTCTTGTACATAGGAGTAGTATTATAGTAGTTATATTCTTGTACATAGGAGTAGTATTATAGTAGTTATATTCTTGTACATAGGAGCAGTATTATAGTAGTTATATTCTTGTACATAGGAGGTAGTATTATAGTAGTTATATTCTTGTACATAGGGGGCAGTATTATAGTAGTTATATTCTTGTACATAGGAGTAGTATTATAGTAGTTATATTCTTGTACATAGTAGTAGTATTATAGTAGTTATATTCTTGTACATAGGAGGTAGTATTATAGTAGTTATATTCTTGTACATAGCAGTAGTATTATAGTAGTTAGATTCTTCTACATTATTATATTTTCATGGTGCTTTAGGGTTTGAGGGTTTACATAAAAATATATAAAACTAATATAATGCTAGCAGTGACCGCCTGGCACAGTGGGATGTATATGATTCGGTATATGGAGATGTAAGGAGAGGGTTACTTGGGGGATGTTGGCTCCTATCATGCTTTAGATGCTGTGGCAAAAAAGACAGCCATGGCATGTAAAGTGCACAGACTCCATGGACCTCTAAATTGTGTGTTTGCCCCCCTCCTGAACGTTATTGAGGAAGGAAAGGGTGATGATCGGTTACCATGATAGTCAGTTGCTTTGTCATTACTATAGTTCTATTATAAACCACCAGTAGGAGTCAATGGATTTTGTTATACATTAGTAATGCTGTGTACTGTATAAGCGATCAGACCCTCTGGGGTTTGAGGTCCCAGGGGGGTCTGAAAATAAAATTCCTTATTTCACATATAGAAATAAATAAACAATAGCAAACCTCTACCCTTTAGGTCTCTGGCGCTCAGAAATGCCCGATCTATATGTTTGTAAATTTGTCATATTTCATTTTTCAAAAATGCAGCGAAAAAACAAAATGGCCAAATGCGATTGCTTCAACATTTTACTTCTTATTAAACATTTTATTAAAAAAGATGAAACCATCAAACCTTCTTCAAATGGTTTAAATAAAAACTACATCCTGTCCTTCACAAAAACGCGCCACACCGAGCACCATACATATAAATATCAAAAAGTTACAGGTGTCACAATATGGCGATAGAAAGAAATTTTTCTATTTTGCAAAGTTTAAAATTTTTTAAACGGTATCAGAATCTTACAAGCACTATACCAATTTGGTATCACTGTGATTGTCCTGACTCCCAGAATATAGGGAATACTGTATACTATATATATATATATATATATATATATATATATATATATTGAAGGAAATAAGTATGTGACCCCTCGCTGATTTTGTAAGTTTGTCCACTGACAAAGACATGACCAGTAGAGATGAGCGAACAGGGAAATATTCCAGATTCGAGATTCGTTTCGAGTAGAGCCTCAATATACGACTACTCGATGAAAATCGAATCCCATTATAGTCTATGGGAAAAAATGCTCATTTCAGTGGAAACCACTATTCGACTAAAAGAGAGTCACCAAGTCCACAAGTAGCAGGAGGAGAGTGTTTAGGAGGAGCGCTGTGCAGTTATTATAGTCTATGGGGTCCGTGCGCTTGCAGTTTCACTGATAAAAAGTAAGCTCCCTCGTAACCGCAAGCTGCCAGCTCTCCTGCAAAGACGTGCCTGCGGCAAATCAATGCAGGCTCGTCCTTGCTAGTCAGGAGAGCTGGCAGCTTGCGGTTATGAGGGAGCTTACTTTTTCTCATAGGGATGCATTGACCAGCGTTGATTGGCCAGTGTACAGCATTCCGCCAATCAATGCTGGTTCTACCGGAGGCTCGTCTGTGAGGAGGCGGAGTCTAAAATTGGACCACAATGGAGACTGCTGTGGTCCGATCTTAGACTCCGCCTCCTCACAGATGAGCCTCCGGCAGAACCGGTGTTGATTGGCCGAATGCTGTACACTGTATATATTGTATATCATTCGGCCAATCCAAGCTGGTTCTGAATCGAATATTTACTGCGAATAGCTAGTAGTATTCGATCGAGTACGAATATTTCGAATACCTACTCGATGGAATACTACTCGCTCATCTCTAATGACCAGTCTATAGTATTAAGGGTCAGTTAATTTTAACAGTGAGAGACAGAATATCAAAAATAAAATCTTGAAAATCCCATTGTATAAATGTTATAAATTTATTTGCATTTTGCATAGAGATAAGTATGTGACCCCTCTGTCAAACAAGACTTAGTACTTGGTGGTAAATCCCTTGTTGGTCGCAGCAGTCAGAGGTTTCGAGGTGATGATGATGTTTGTGTACATCAGACATGTCAGGAGGGGTTTTGGTCGGCTCCTCTTTGTAGATCATCTCTATATCAGGAAGATTTGGGGGCTTCAGCTCCTCCATAAGTTTTCTATGGGATAGAGAACTGGACACTGGCTGGGCCACTCCATGACCTGAATGGGCTTCTCTTTGAGCCGCTCCTTTGTTGCCTTGGCTTTATGTTTTGGATCATTTTGCTGCTGGAAGACCCGGCCATGACCCATTCTTAATGTTCTGGTGGAGGGAAGGAGGTCGTCACTCAGCATGGTACGGTCCATGGCTCCATCCATCCTCCCATTGATGTGGTGAAGTAGTCCTGTGGCCTTAGCGACAAACACCTCCAAAACATAATGTTCCCCCCTCCATGCTGGGCAGTGGGGTCGGGGTTCTTTGGGTCATAGGCAGCATTTCTCTTCTTTTCACAGCGAGTTGAGTTAATGGCAAAGAGTTAAATTTTTGTCTCCTCCGACCAATCTGGATGATTCTGAGACCGACTGGGAGAAGGGGCCAAGGTCAGATGAGACGAAAACTGAGCTTTTTGGCATTAACTCGCCGTGAAAAGAAGAGAAATGGGTCATGGCCGAGTCCTCCAGCAAGAGAATGGCCCAAAACATACAGCCAAAGCAACAACGGAGAGGCTCAAAAAGAATCCCATTAAGGTCATGGAGTGTCATAGCCAGCGTGCAGACCTTAATCCCATAGGGTTAGTTCACACGGGGAGCGGTAAGGCGGATTTTGGCACCGAGTGTGACACGGGAAGCTGAATCACTCTTGGGCCAAAACCCGCCTGCCACGACTGTCGCGGCTTCCCCCTCCAGAGCAGGCTTAAATGAATGGGCCGACTCTGGAGGTTGCTGCCGCCAGGGGGACACTGCGGCTGAAGCTAAGGCAGCCCGCTTCTTTTTTCTGTGAGCAGCAACATGCCGCTTACGGAAAAAGGTAGCCTGGCGGTCTCCATAGACCGCCATTGTGAGGGGGCGGATTATGATGTGGATTATGCGCCATAATCCGCCCCATCTGTGCCCTTGTGAACTAGCCCATAGAAAACTTATGGAGGAGCTGAAGCTCCAAGTGGCTGAGCGACAACCTCAAAATCTTAATGATTTAGAGATGTTCTGCAAAGAGGAGCCGACCAAGATTCCTCCTGACACGTGTGACGTGCGCAAACTTCATCATCACCCCAAACCTCTGACTGCTGTGCGGCCAACGATGGATTTACCACCAAGTATTAGATCTTATTTGCCAGAGGGGTCATTGCAAAATGCAAAAAAAATTATAGAATTTCTAGAATGTGATTTTCTGGATTTTATTTTTGATTTTCTATCTCTCTCTGTTACAATTAACTGGCCCTTAAAATCATAGACTGCTCCTGTCAGTGGCGGTGGGAAAACTTCAGCAAGGGATCAAGTGACTGCATATATATATATATCTACTAGTAAATGCCAACATCTTCGTCTGTGGGTTGTTGTTGGCGCTGAGCCGCTTATATTTAGCCAATTGCTGTTGTGGATGATCCGCCTGCTCCCGCGTCTCGGCTCTGCTACATCATAGCATATGCACAGCATACTCAGTTGTATGTACATCTCTGCATATAGAGCGTGTACTCAGCTGTGCTACAGCGCTGCCTAAGCTCTGCTACATCTGGCCATTTGGATTAGAGAGGTGTTCTTATGTCAGTGTCTGAGCAGCTTCTGTGTTACAAAGGGCTGATTGGATGTTGCTGAAATGTGCCAAAGTTCGATCAGCTCCCGCGTCTCGGCTCTGCTACTTCGCTGCATATGCGTAGGATACCCAGCTGTATGTATATGTTTGCATATGGAGAGCCTACAGAGGTGTGTTACAGCGCTGCGTAAGCTCTGCTACATCGGGCAATTGTTATTACTGGGTTTTTTGTTATGTGACTGACTGAGCAGCTTCTGTGTTACAAAGGGCTGAACGGATGTTGCTGAAATGTGCCAAAGTTCTGCCCCCTCCCTCATCAGAGGCAGAACAACACATCCCCTGTAGTACTCACTGAAACTCTACACCCGATATAGTCTTCTTTCCCACATACAGCCTGCATGTTCTGTAATCTCCTGATCTTCCATGAGACTCCATTTTCATCAGCTTTCACACTGTCCAGCTTCATCCTATATAGCTCCACCGACAAAATAGCATGTAGCTCCACCCACTGCCTAATATGATCCTATCCTAGAATGGCTCAAGGACCTGTGATGATGTCATCACAGGTCCTTTAGTGTTGTGTGAACCTACATTCCTTCACTGCGGTCGTGCAGTGACGTCATTTACCGGGATAAAAAGTAGCCTATGTTCTTATCGGGGTTCCTATCTATGTATGTGGCAAATTTCATGCAAATCCGTTCAGCTGTTTTTGCGTGATTGAGGAACAAACATCCAAACCCACAAACTTATTAGTAGGAAGGATAGGATAGTAGATAGGATATCTCCCCATGATCGTTCTGACCCGCAGAATACAGGTAGCATGTCATTATTTTCACATAGGGGATGCCATATAAATTAAACCCAAAGGAAACTGGCACAAATGTGTTTTTTTTCTCCAATCCCACCTCATTCTGTTTTTTCCCGCTTCCCAGGACATTGCACTGGATACTGAATGGGGCCATTACAAAGTACAATTTGTCCCACAATGTGAATCTGTGAGTTGAATATGCAAAAATGAAAATTGGCTTGGCCCTTAAGAGTTTAAAAAGAACTTGTGACCAAGTACAAAATGCCAAACGCCGAGACATCATTTGACCCCTGTTTGCCCCCAGTTTAGTATTTTTCTTTTTTTATTTCCATCCAACCGTTCATAAGCCCCGGCCATAGCTGGAATTCTCCAAGTGGGCGGTAATGTTGTGTTATTCTCTTTAAGGTTTCCGCCCACATGGAGAACCAGAGCTGGGTCACATAGGTCACCTAGAACCTTCCAGGGGTTGTATTTTTTGAATAGGTGGATGTTTAAGGGTCACAGTGAGAATCACATGATCTATGGCAGGGGTGGGCAATTCATTTTCCAATGGAGCCGCATGAGAAATTGAAACTATTCTAGAGGGTTATGCACATCGCGGCAAATTTAGCTCCACCCACTTATGTTGACTCCGCCCACTCAATCATTTGTCCATGTGCCCCCACAAAGTATAATCCTCCTACAGTCACCCGTACATTATACACCCCCACATAATAACGTTTCCTTCCAAAAGTCCCACAGTATTAAGTCCCTCTCCTGGTGCCCCAGTATAAACTAGAGGGGACATTAAACAGTGGGGGGTAGTTGGAGGGGAACATTAAACTGGGGGCAAATAGAAGCAGACATGTCCCCCTCCAGCTACCCCCCAATGTTTAATATGCTCCTCCAGCTGCCCCAGTTTAATGTCCCCTCCATCTGCCCCCAGTTCCCTCCTCTTACACATACTGTCTCTTCTCTCCTTATCGTCCTTCACTCTCCATTCCCGGCAGCTTGCTCTTTCTATGTAACCTCACTGCCCTGTGTGGCTCCGCCCACTAACGAGTCTTAGCCTATCCTAGTGAACTAAAGGACCTGTGATGACGTCATCACAGGTCCTTTAGTTCACGTCGTTTCGTCTTCTGATCTGGGCAGTGAAGAATCAGATCCAAAATAAAGTGACATTAGAAATAGGGGCACAGACGGGTCCTACTTGGGTATCGCCTGGTGCTTTCGGCGTACATGGATCTCAGCTTTATAGGTTATGGAATATAAAGGCCAATTATAGATCTCACCGAGCAAAGAAGAAATTTGGCTTTTGGGAATCTTTAGGAATCCCAGAAATACTGCTCTATATTGTTAGATATTATGTATATATCTATAGTTTTTGTTTCTTCTGTGCAAATACTTTTCCCGAAAGTTGCTGCATTTAGCGGAGCCTGGAAATATCCCCGTACTCGCGTTACAATCTATTATATAAATAAAAAACCAATCAAATAAAAATGTCTTTTTTTAATTTCTATTTTGTAAAAATCAAACCATTGGAGCCGGAATATTCTGCAACCCATTTTCTGCCGTGGACTGTCGCGAAGCTTCCGATGACAATAAAGATACAGCCAATATTTATATCACAATTTTTTTTTTAATAACAAATTGAGAAGAGACAATGAATCATTGGAAAGGCAGCGAAATATTCTGTTCACAGTACGAGCCCTTGGAGAGACGAGAGACACTGTATATACACGAAGCAAGGGCCCACCGGATACCTCGGGGTCTATACCAATGGATGTGCATATCCCATCATGCAATGCTGAAGACAATGTCCGCACCATTAGACCAGTATACAAAAATATCGTCATTCTAATCGAGACTTAGTGTCCGTCTTTGGAGCAAGTGGCCGGTCGTAGCCGAGAATCAAATGATCGCTTCTGCCTAGACCGTCATGGCGCTGGAATTTTTGAAAACAAAAAATTCTACCATGCGGAAGTTCTACAATCGAGATTCATTTCTAAGGATGTTTTACGTGAATCCATCTTTTTATGAAATTAAAAAAAAAACAAAACAAAATTAACAAAATTTTCAAAAATAAAAAAAACAACTAAATTCTTCTTATCGATGGACGTTTCAATAAGCAGTTAGTAGAAATGTAACGATGGCAGTCAGTCGGATTCATCTGGACGTGCACTATGGGGCTTATTCTCATAAAGGCATGTGCAATTTTTTAAAAAAATTTTTGAAAAACATCCTGTGTTCTATATTTCTCACTTTCAACTCCTTGATAGGTCTTTATATTTTGGGGCAAAATATGGATTAAAATTTTTTTTTTTTTTTTTTTTTAAAATATATATATATATATATATATATATGGTTTTTAGATTTTTTTCCCTCAGTATGTTCATTTTCGGGATGCGTTTCTTATTTTGTGTGTGAATAGTGTAATGTATGTAAAAAAAAAAAAAGTACTGATTCACAAGGAGAAAATGCCATTTCAGTCAGGTGACCCTAATGGGAGGGGCTGGGATGATATTCTGGGTTATGGTGACACTCTCTACGACTGAGGCCCCACGGGGCGGAAATGCAACTTCTTTTGTTGTAGATTTTGTCAGGAGTGGATTGATCAGAAGGTCGACGTATAAGAAACTCCATTCCTTTTGTAGCCATTCTTGTCTTTGGCTCATGAAAACGCAACAAAAAAAGCAGCGTTATCGCAACGTGAGGCCTCCGCCTAAAGCTTATTGTATTTAGAAATGGGAGCCCTCCCATAGTCGACTATTTGAGAGGGTCACGGCCTCCTCATGGCTGGCCCCAAATCCATACACCGCCATGCTGTACATCTACTAGTAGTTGGACCCACAACCTAATAATAAAGACACCATATCCTAGCGACAGCCCTTCAACTTTGGGGATCTAGGAGACCCTTAGGATTCGTTCTCATGGAATAACGTTCCATGCATTCTGACTCGTAAACACGTGTCAGAATGAGGCGCTTCAAAACAGATCCCATTGACTTCAATGGGTGCCGGCTTATGCGCACTACACATTAAGAACAATGGGAGGCTTTGTAACCCAGCACACATAAGCCAGCACATATTGAAGTCAATGGGATCTGTTTTGAAGCGCCGCACTCTGACACGTGTTTACTAGAGATGAGCGAACAGTAAAATGTTCGATATTCGTTTCGAGTAGCCCCTCAATATTCCACTACTCGAATCGAATATCGAACCCTATTATAGTCTATGGGGGGAAAATGCTCGTTTCAGGGGTAGGCAACGTTTGATCAAATTATACTTACCAAGTCCACGAGTGAGGGTCGGGCTGGATCCTCCGAGAAGTCTTCTCCGTGCAGCATCCCCGCGGCGTCTTCCGGCTCTGAATTCTCTCTGCCAGGCATCGGGCCTGGGCAGAGCCGACTGCGCATGTCCATAATACAAGCAGACATGCGCAGTCGGTTCTGCCCAGGTCCGATGTCTGGCAGAGTGAATGAAGAGTCAGAAGACGCCGCGGGGAAGCTGCACGGAGAAGACTTCTAAAGGTAGGAGAAGAACCAGCGTTGATTGGCCGACTGTATAGCATTTGTCCAATCAATGCTGGTTCTGCATCAAACTTTTCCATTCGAACAGCAAGTGGTACTCCATCGAGTACGAGTATTTTGAATACCGTAGTATTCCATCGAATACTTACTCGCTCATCTCTAGTGTTTACGTGTCTAAATGAGCAGCGCGTTACTCTGTGGGAACGGAGCCTAAATATGATCCCCTGGATTCCTACGGCTGGAAAACTTGGTCTGCGTGTTATAGCGACTTGGCTGAACTTGGGCTGGTAAATGTGACTGATATACAGACTGAATTGTAAGGACTTTAGGAATTTAGGAATTTTTTTGTAAATTTTTCCACATTCATTTATGGGAAAACGGCCCACAGTGAAAATCCAGTGAATCTCCATGCAATGTAACAAAGTGAATTATGGGTCTAAAAGTAAACCGTGTGATTTCTGTTCGGATGAATTCATGCAAGTTACATTTTTCAAATCGAAACAGCGAAGGCAACAGAACATTTTGTGTGTTTTTTTCTTTAAATGCAACAAGATTTAGGGAAAAAAAAAAATCTATACTTTTCGGTTTATCCTAAAGATACTAAAGCAGAAAACACTACTATAAAAGAATTACTGCGAAAAACTCAAATACTAAATCATAAAAACCTCCTAAAGCAACACAAGACACTCACACTACATTCACTCCTAGACGGAGTTCTGCTCTCGGCTGGAAAGATCCAAGAAATGTTACAAAAACTGAAAGAGTGTTCTTAAAAATAGATACAAAAAGTCACAAGTATTGTTCTCACTAGAACCAAAAATAGTTCTTGCATTAAAGGTACTTTCATTGTGATATGGTAAAAAACATATATGGGGGAGGGGCAGATAGATATGGCAGCGGGGGAAAAATTACGTAAACTGAAAAAAAAAAAAAAGGGAGGTACGTAGGTAGCACCTTAGTCATGTAAACAGAAGAGACGTTTGGCCGAATTCACAGACACCATGAGCCGAGTATCGCTGGGCAACCAACAGTTTGTTAAAATTAGATTTAAGAAATAATTAAAAAAAACTATTTTTTTTATTTATTTCAGAATACTTCTGACTATGTCAATCTTTCTAAAAAAAATTTTTAAATTTGCATATTGATTTAAAATGGAAAAAATAGATCTATTTTTAGAATTCTAATAACTTTTGACAAATGATAGGACATTTTGTTTCTGAGAAATTAAAAATTTTAATTAAAAATCAAAAACTTGTTTTTTGAAACAATTTTTTTAAATTAAGTTACAAATATTTTTCTTAGAAAGATGTTTCTACTCATTTTGCTTTGTGTCTGTGACTTCGGCCCGCTGTACACGATGACATCACGCGTCCTTTCCTCGGACTCTGTGAACGAGAGGCACGAATAGGCTGATGGTACAAAAACAAGACTGTGTGAGTGTGAGACATAAGGAATGTTGGAGAATGGAGGCCATATCCACCCCAGGAGTAAGATACCGTATACTAAGGCTAGTCCTAGCTGTGGCGAGTGGTGATGCCCCCGCTACACTCCACATTTTTGTTTTTATTTTTGAGGTCCATTACTGGTTGGGTTGTACACCCAGCGTCCAAATTAAGGCCCAATGCATATGGTCTACTAGCTACTTAAAGATCTTCCGCGTCATGAAGGGGTTCCTTGGAGCACAGTGGCTAATGGCTCTGCCTCTTACATCCAGGACTGCCTCAGTACCTCCTCCAAAGAGAATCTTCCTTAAGTCTTTCACGGTGTCAGACAACGAGGGACATCCTGTTTGGAAAATCACCCTGCGAAAAATAATAAACAGTAAGATATGAACATGACAAAATGGAGAACAAAATGATCAACCTCTCCCTGTCCCTCGGGACAAGACATTTGGCATCCCCCAACCAATGGACCAATTTTAAAAAAAATTTTTTTCTAGAATTCGGTAGACTGATAGGCCTAGCCACGTGCCACCCACGAGACAAAAACAAACGGGTAACACAGGGCTGTTCTCCAACTGGACTGATGTCAAACACATGATCCATGACATGCAGAGATGGAAGGACATGGTGACAGATGGAGTGGAGGGGTCTAAGATCAGATGGATGGAAATTTTTGTTTATATATAGAATTTTTTTTTTCCCTCAAACCTTTTTGTAAAATCCACAATAACTACGAGGAGAGAGAACACGATTATCGAAGAATAAAGGAAACCACCCGTCTGTTTTTTGTTTTGTTTTTTGATTTTTACTTTTCTCGATTCAATTTAATACATTTCAAAAAGTTTTATACATTTAATAAAAAAAGCTGCCACATCGACAGGTTCATGGAAATTAATTTTGGGAACAAAAATAATCAGCAGCAGCGGCAACACAAACAGTTTCATATCTGTACAAGTCTAGAAGGTTTTTGCTTTTTTTTTATTGTTGCAAAAAAATAGATTTCTGGTCAGGTGAATTTAAATTTCAGTCTTTTTTGTTTTTTTTTGGAGCAGCTTTTTTTTTTTTTTTTCGAAACTGCACACAGACAACGCGCCATTAACTTTTTGACTTTTCTTTCTACAACATTTCATTCTTTAGTTCCATAACAGCAAGAAAATAACCACAAAAATCGACCTAGAGAGTGGAACCTCCCCTGCGCCCACATCCGGCATTGTGTTTTTTTTTATTTGTATACAAAGATTTTCAACTCAAACATGTATCCCAATTTCAACCATGCCTGCACAAGACAAGTTACATCTGGAGCTGAATATACAGAATAGATAGATAGATATAAAAAAAACAGGATTAACCCCTCATTGTCCATAGCATGGAGAATTGTCCGAACAGCCCACGTCTCTCTTGTGTTATTTTTGATTATTTTTGACAAAACCGAAAAAGAGGACAAAAAAAGTCCCTGTTTCGAAATATGGTCAAACAGGAGCTGCCTTTCTACAGCATGCGTCTCTCAATGAGTATCGTGTCCTAGTGTCCTCACACACACATACTACCCAATTTTTTGTTTTTTATATTTTTGACAAAGCCCGCCAACCCCATTTGGCCTGTGACCCATTCATGTAAAAAAAGAAGGCTTTTCTCACTGTTTTACTTGGTTGGTCCTTTTTCTTCCTCTTGTCTGAGGCGCTGAGATAGGAGTGTTCTCTTGAGCGAAACGGGAGAGCCCTGGCAAGCTCCCTCTCGCTGTACGGAGGAAGTGAGTCTTCTTCCTCCACCTTGTGATCTTTGCTGTCGCCCGTCTTGAACGTCGGAGATCGGCCGTAGCTGCGACTTGAATTTTGCCGCAAGCTCAGTTGTTTGGATGGGGTTATGCAGGTTTCCTCAATACCCCTTGATTTCCTTTCAAGAACACTGCTAAGGTAAGCGTCGTCGTAACTCTGCCCCATTCGGGATATCCTTTTGGGCAGATGTTTGTCCTCTGGGGCTCGTATCCTAGACGGGCTGAAGGACCAGCCTCTCTCCGTGTCTGAAAACAATTCCCTGCCGTGGTTTCTCTTTCCATAGTAGTCATCGGTGGAGCTGTCCTGATACAGGGATCTTCCTCTCATCTCCGACCTCTCAAACCTTGGCCCTGTCCCGGGACCTCGGCTGTCGGCCCTACGGGATCTCTGTTTATATGAGTCTGCGAATACGGCTAATTCATCTGTAGAGACGGCTTGGACGGCCATAGGAAAGGCTTTTCTTTCTAAGACCTCGGATGTCGGTCTCTGAAGACTGAAAGGAAACGAAAATTAGAAAGGAGTCAAATCTACAAAAAAGGGGATAGCTATACAACTCAATACTGAAGCCAAATATACAATCCATGTCCACAGGTATATACAGGACCAAATATCAGGAAACCTTACCAGATACCCTATATACTGACTCAAAGCTGTCCAGTTCTCATAAAAAGGCCAATAAATGTTACATTACATTACTTATCCTGTATTATACTCCAGAGCTGCGCTCACTATTCTGCTGGTGCAGTCACTGTGTACATACATTACATTACTTATCCTGTATTATACTCCAGAGCTGCGCTCACTATTCTGCTGGTGCAGTCACTGCGTACATACATTACATTACGTATCCTGTATTATACGCCAGAGCTGCGTTCACTATTCTGCTGGTGCAGTCACTGCGTACATACATTACATTACTTATCCTGTATTATACTCCAGAGCTGCGCTCACTATTCTGCTGGTACAGTCACTGTGTACATACATTACATTACTTATCCTGTATTATACGCCAGAGCTGCGTTCACTATTCTGCTGGTACAGTCACTGTGTACATACATTACATTACTTATCCTGTATTATACTCCAGAGCTGCGCTCACTATTCTGCTGGTGCAGTCACTGCGTACATACATTACATTACGTATCCTGTATTATACGCCAGAGCTGTGCTCACTATTCTGCTGGTACAGTCACTGTGTACATACATTACATTACTTATCCTGTATTATACTCCAGAGCTGCGCTCACTATTCTGCTGGTACAGTCACTGTGTACATACATTACATTACTTATCCTGTATTATACTCCAGAGCTGCGCTCACTATTCTGCTGGTACAGTCACTGTGTACATACATTACATTACTTATCCTGTATTATACTGCAGAGCTGCGCTCACTATTCTGCTGGTGCAGTCACTGTGTACATACATTACATTACTTATCCTGTATTATACTCCAGAGCTGCGCTCACTATTCTGCTGGTGCAGTCACTGCGTACATACATTACATTACTTATCCTGTATTATACGCCAGAGCTGCGCTCACTATTCTGCTGGTGCAGTCACTGTGTACATACATTACATTACTTATCCTGTATTATACTCCAGAGCTGCGCTCACTATTCTGCTGGTACAGTCACTGTGTACATACATTACATTACTTATCCTGTATTATACTCCAGAGCTGCGCTCACTATTCTGCTGGTGCAGTCACTGTGTACATACATTACATTACTTATCCTGTATTATACTCCAGAGCTGCGCTCACCATTCTGCTGGTACAGTCACTGTGTACATACATTACATTACTTATCCTGTATTATACTCCAGAGCTGCGCTCACCATTCTGCTGGTGCAGTCACTGTGTACATACATTACATTACTTATCCTGTATTATACTCCAGAGCTGCACTCACTGTTCTGCTGGTGCAGTCACTGTGTACATACATTACATTACTTATCCTGTATTATACTCCAGAGCTGCGCTCACCATTCTGCTGGTACAGTCACTGTGTACATACATTACATTACTTATCCTGTATTATACTCCAGAGCTGCGCTCACTATTCTGCTGGTACAGTCACTGTGTACATACATTACATTACTTATCCTGTATTATACTCCAGAGCTGCGCTCACTATTCTGCTGGTGCAGTCACTGCGTACATACATTACATTACTTATCCTGTATTATACTCCAGAGCTACGCTGACTATTCTGCTGGTACAGTCACTGTGTACATACATTACTTATCCTGTATTATACCCCAGAGCTGCGCTCACTATTCTGCTGGTGCAGTCACTGTGTACATACATTACATTACTTATCCTGTATTATACTCCAGAGCTGCGCTCACCATTCTGCTGGTACAGTCACTGTGTACATACATTACATTACTTATCCTGTATTATACTCCAGAGCTGCGCTCACTATTCTGCTGGTGCAGTCACTGCGTACATACATTACATTACTTATCCTGTATTATACGCCAGAGCTGTGCTCACTATTCTGCTGGTGCAGTCACTGTGTACATACATTACATTACTTATCCTGTATTATACTCCAGAGCTGCGCTCACTATTCTGCTGGTACAGTCACTGTGTACATACATTACATTACTTATCCTGTATTATACTCCAGAGCTGCGCTCACTATTCTGCTGGTGCAGTCACTGCGTACATACATTACATTACTTATCCTGTATTATACGCCAGAGCTGCGCTCACTATTCTGCTGGTACAGTCACTGTGTACATACATTACATTACTTATCCTGTATTATACTCCAGAGCTGCGCTCACTATTCTGCTGGTGCAGTCACTGTGTACATACATTACATTACTTATCCTGTATTATACTCCAGAGCTGCGCTCACCATTCTGCTGGTACAGTCACTGTGTACATACATTACATTATTTATCCTGTATTATACTCCAGAGCTGCGCTCACCATTCTGCTGGTACAGTCACTGTGTACATACATTACATTATTTATCCTGTATTATACGCCAGAGCTGCGCTCACTATTCTGCTGGTGCAGTCACTGTGTACATACATTACATTACTTATCCTGTATTATACTCCAGAGCTGCGCTCACTATTCTGCTGGTGCAGTCACTGTGTACATACATTACATTACTTATCCTGTATTATACTCCAGAGCTGCGCTCACTATTCTGCTGGTCACTGTGTACATACATTACATTACTTATCCTGTATTATACTCCAGAGCTGCGCTCACTATTTTGGTACAGTCACTGCGTACATACATTACATTACTTATCCTGTATTATACGCCAGAGCTGTGCTCACTATTCTGCTGGTCACTGTGTACATACATTACATTACTTATCCTGTATTATACTCCAGAGCTGCACTCACTATTCTGCTGGTACAGTCACTGTGTACATACATTACATTACTTATCCTGTATTATACTCCAGAGCTGCGCTCACTATTCTGCTGGTGCAGTCACTGCATACATACATTACATTACTTATCCTGTATTATACGCCAGAGCTGCGCTCACTATTCTGCTGGTACAGTCACTGTGTACATACATTACATTACTTATCCTGTATTATACTCCAGAGCTGCGCTCACCATTCTGCTGGTACAGTCACTGTGTACATACATTACATTACTTATCCTGTATTATACTCCAGAGCTGCGCTCACTATTCTGCTGGTGCAGTCACTGTGTACATACATTACATTACTTATCCTGTATTATACTCCAGAGCTGCGCTTACTATTTTGGTACAGTCACTGTGTACATACATTACATTACTTATCCTGTATTATACTCCAGAGCTGCGCTCACTATTCTGCTGGTCACTGTGTACATACATTACATTACTTATCCTGTATTATACTCCAGAGCTGCGCTCACTATTTTGGTACAGTCACTGTGTACATACATTACATTACTTATCCTGTATTATACTCCAGAGCTGCGCTCACTATTCTGCTGGTACAGTCACTGTGTACATACATTACATTACTTATCCTGTATTATACTCCAGAGCTGCGCTCACTATTCTGCTGGTACAGTCACTGTGTACATACATTACATTACTTATCCTGTATTATACTCCAGAGCGGCGCTCACTATTCTGCTGGTACAGTCACTGTGTACATATATTACATTACTTATCCTGTATTATACTCCAGAGCTGCGCTCACTATTCTGCTGGTACAGTCACTGTGTACATACATTACATTACTTATCCTGTATTATACTCCAGAGCTGTGCTCACTATTCTGCTGGTACAGTCACTGTGTACATACATTACATTACTTATCCTGTATTATACTCCAGAGCTGCGCTCGCTATTCTGCTGGTGCAGTCACTGTGTACATACATTACATTACTTATCCTGTATTATACTCCAGAGCTGCGCTCACTATTCTGCTGGTACAGTCACTGTGTACATACATTACATTACTTATCCTGTATTATACTCCAGAGCGGCGCTCACTATTCTGCTGGTACAGTCACTGTGTACATACATTACATTACTTATCCTGTATTATACTCCAGAGCTGCGCTCACTATTCTGCTGGTACAGTCACTGTGTACATACATTACATTACTTATCCTGTATTATACTCCAGAGCTGCGCTCACTATTCTGCTGGTACAGTCACTGTGTACATACATTACATTACTTATCCTGTATTATACTCCAGAGCTGCGCTCGCTATTCTGCTGGTGCAGTCACTGTGTACATACATTACATTACTTATCCTGTATTATACCCCAGAGCTGCGCTCACTATTCTGCTGGTGCAGTCACTGTGTACATACATTACATTACTTATCCTGTATTATACTCCAGAGCTGCGCTCACTATTCTGCTGGTACAGTCACTGTGTACATACATTACATTACTTATCCTGTATTATACTCCAGAGCTGCGCTCACTATTCTGCTGGTACAGTCACTGTGTACATACATTACATTACTTATCCTGTATTATACTCCAGAGCTGCGCTCACTATTCTGCTGGTACAGTCACTGTGTACATACATTACATTACTTATCCTGTATTATACTCCAGAGCTGCGCTCGCTATTCTGCTGGTGCAGTCACTGTGTACATACATTACATTACTTATCCTGTATTATACCCCAGAGCTGCGCTCACTATTCTGCTGGTGCAGTCACTGTGTACATACATTACATTACTTATCCTGTATTATACTCCAGAGCTGCGCTCACCACTTTACTTTCACAATTCTATATTTGATATAAGGGATGTATTTCCTATATACTCCACTAGGAGTCAGCATTGCACCACCTCTGGCCCATTAGGCTCCTGTTACCACCACTAGGGGGCTCATGTCTGTTTGTATACAGCCGGTGGTCGCTGACTACTTACCTGTCTATGTAATGTACATTTGCCCACTCGGGGGTCATTCTATGGTAAGATTTGGGGGGGCCGTCACTTACCTGCTCCTGAAGTTCTCTCTCTCGTCTCGGTATTTGGAGCAGGTGGAGGCTCTGGCCGTCGCCCCCACCACCCCAGACCAGTACTCTTTGTCTCCGTCTATGGTGCAGCTGGTCGGCAGCGGCTTCCTGCGCACTTGTCGGTACGAGCGGTTGAAGTGAGCGCTGTCCTCGTGCAGGGAGCTGAGCTCCGAGATTGTATGGCTGTCTGAGGGAAGAAGTGATAAGACGGGTGAGGAGCCGGACCCTAAGGGGGCAACTACCCCAAAATACAAAGAGTACCCCAGAGGGGCAGAGGAGTCGCTCTGGAAGGGCAATGGCGGCCATATTGGTGTCCTTTACAGATTCACGTATTAAAGGGGTTTACAGATACTGGTAATATATCCCTACAATAGGTCCTCAGATTAGTGGGGTCCGACCCCCGACCAGCTGTCAGCACCCCAACCAACACAGAGGACAAAGCAAATGGCTCCACTCTCTGTCTAGTGGTCAGACCAGGTTACTGCAGCTCTCAATGACTTGTCTCTGCTGGTTGTGACACCTGCTGTAAATGGCTGAGTGGGGGGAGTCGGGTGTCAACTCCCCTTTAATACCTGCTCTAGGAAGGACAACCAGGAAGATCCCTTTAAGGAAGAATATCTCTCTCCTAGGCAGTGGTGGCCCCATCACTCAGCTCCGTCATGTCCTTCCCTGCAGCCACCACTAGGGGGCGCTCACTGCACAGACATTACAGCTTCTATCTCTATACACTGAGCGAGTGCAGTCCTATCATTACTGTGCAAAGGCGGGCGGGGGGCTCCGAGCTCAGGGGAGGGGGGGCAGGGGGTGTATACATTGGCAAGGAAAAGTAAGTGAACCCGCTGGATTGGTGCAATCATTATTATAAATGTCATCTGATTGTTATCTAAGACAATGGAACTGTATCTGATAATATAGGATCCATCCGGGGTCTGCATTTATGGGATGTGGGGTCTATATCACTGGGGTCTGCATTTCTTTAGGGGGTCCTGTATTACTTTACAATCCCAGATACTTATAAGGGGCTTCCGTTTCCTTCCAGGTCTGCAGTATAATAGCTGGACCCCGCACCAGTCTGCACAGCGCCCTACACATAGAGCCCAGGCGGCGGCCATGTTTGGTTCCCCCGGAGATCCCTCTATTACGTGTGTACGTTCCCCGCGGCTCAGCCCCGTACGTTATATCTCTGCGCTGGCTGGAAGTGACAGCTCGGATCTGGTGACTCAGTGTGTAGGTGGCCGCCAAGTTCACAGAAAAATGACTCAAGTGAAGAGATTCTGAAATCTTGGATTAAACCCCCGACTCTGGAGATGGAAATAGTTACAAGAGAAGACGTTGTGCATGGATGTATGTACTTACATCGCTCTCGCATCCTGCGCGCCGGATCAAACTGCGCCAGCTCCTTCTCCACGTAGTACAGGACCTTCATGGAATCGCGCTCCTTGTCCGCCTGGATGCGGTAACCTTTACGTACTGACGAGAAGACAGATCACTGTACACAATGTATCTAGATGGGGATCTCCTGAAATACTCTGTGCTGCTGGTGCGCCCCAACCCTTCTGCCTCGTCTTATTTGAGTAACACCACATAAATGGACAAGTCTCTGCCTCCACAAGATCAGTACAATACGCTCCTGAAATACTCTGTGCTGCTGACACTGCTCCCACTATCGCTCCATAACCTGCCATTTGTCTTCGCTCCCATCATGACATCATTGTACTGGCTCTGTCACATGCAGCCCCCACTAATATCAGCGCAGCCCTATGCTAACATCCTCTGTGCTGCTGTGGATCCTGCTCCCACCACTTATCTACTGCTCAGCCTGTCGTAATAAGAGTTTTTGGATTTACCGTTTTGCCCTCCTAGCGAGTCGCTCTGCACCAGCGGGGGTACGTGCTGCTTTTCCATGAGCATTGGTGCAGGGACGGGAGCGACGGGAACCGTGGAGATGTAATATGGAGGGCAGGCAGTGGGCACGGCGGGGGGATAGCCAATCTTTGCTGCCTTGCCGGCTTCGTACACTGCGGAAGAGAAAGAAAAAATAAGGCAATAAAAATAATCTGGCTACAATGTGTGAGCTGTATACAGCAAGCTCCGGAGCGCCCCCTAGTGGTGGCTTCAGGCAGACAGAATATTATTATTGATCAGGAGCTCTATAGCAGATAAAAGAGCCCTAGGCTGTGTTTTTGGAGGTTTCCTTGTTAATGGTGTGGCTACCCCTTTAATTAAAGGGATGTGGGTGGAGTATAATGAGAAGGCAAATCAGGAGCTCAGATGGACAAACAGGTTTACTAAAGAGTTACACACACACTCCTACAAGGATACTCACGGGCTCTGGGGCAGCAGCAGGTTTCTGGGCAGCAGGGGCAGCGGACGTAACAGCAGCAACTGTGGGGGCAGCACTGGCACCAACAAATGCCCACCATGGCGAAGAAGAGGAACGTGCCAATTATCACCAGGCAGACAAAGACCCATTCTGCAGAGGACAAAGAAGATTTGCTGATCAGTGACCAAAATACCACCTCAAAAATTGTGACCTTTTTATATTGAGCTTCACTCAGTCCGCTCCTCGAAGGCCTGAAAGTCTCGGGCGCTGAAGATTTTGGGCCCTGATTTTTAGGTAATGCAGTGAGAATGGTCGGGGACGGACGTGAAGAAGACGAGTTCTAGAAGGAAACTTAACTGAAAACCTAGACTTTTTGGATTTCCCACATTTTTAGGGTTTTGGTTCCTCTTAGTTCGGTCAAACCTCTCAATGGACACAAGTTTAGTGAACCATCCAAAGGGCCATTTCTATGATGTTATCCAATTCTGAAGATGGGTTCATCTCCTTGGGGTTGGATCATCTCCTTGGGGTTGGATTATCTCTTTGAGGTTGGATCATCTCTTTGGGGTTGGATCATCTCCTTGGGGGTTAGGCCATCTCCTTGGGGTTGGATCATCTCCTTGGGGTTGGATCATCTCCTTGGGATTGGGCCATCTCCTTGGGGTGGGATCATCTCCTTGGGATTGGGCCATCTTCTTGGGATTGGGCCATCTCCTTGGGTTTGGATCATCTCCTTGGGGTTAGATCATCTCCTTGGGGTTGGGCCATCTCCTTGGGGTTGGATCATCTCCTTGGGATTGGGCCATCTCCTTGGGGTTGGATCATATCCTTGGGGTGGGATCATCTCCTTGGGGTGGGATCATCTCCTTGGGGTGGGATCATCTCCTTGGGGTTGGATCATATCCTTGGGGTGGGATCATCTCTTTGGGGTTTGGCCATTCTCTCACCATAATCCAATTAGTCATGGATTCTGTATGAGTTACCATTACAGGTACTATAGCGGTGACTAAAGCAACTCCTCCATTTTACATCAATACACCCTCCATAATTGAGAACTTTGGCCACATTTATAAATTCCCCATTCAGTAGAAACCCATAATGCATGACAGAGGACAGGAGAACATAGCGGCATCTTAACTCTCCATAAAAACAACAGATAATGGACATTACACGGAGGTGAAGAACGTGAATTGAGGGATCACAGAGAGGTATGGTCAAGATGACTGGACTGCACTGAGTACACTGTAAAAGACTATGTTTTGGAAGAACCACCACCAAGTGTTGGGCGTGCGCACTTCTGAACAGCTGCTGAACCCCTGGAGATGTGTCTGGAGAACCTGGTGCTGGTTTTTGTGTCTGCTCCTTTTCCAGTCTTTGACCTGGATGTTCCAAGAATGTACAACTATTCTCACCAGGAATCGATTTAACAATGTACAGAGTCTGTTGTGACGTTTCACCACCTCCTCCGCTCCACTGATTCCGGCACAGTTGGAATTTTTTCTCTGGCCCTCACCGTTCCTGAGCAATTATTGGTCCAGTTTTTGGTGCCTGATATACTATTTCAGCTGTGTACTGTCAGGAGGGCGGTGTCAGGCGGAAGCAGACAAGGGGGTGTGATTCTGATGTCTGACACTGGCTGCCTCTTATTGGAGCTCTGAATCACGCCCCTGAGGAGCAGGCAAGAGGACGTGATTGAGACAATGTCCAGCTTATCAGGTATCAAAACTACCTGCACTTGTTACTCAGGAATGGCGGGGTTCAGAGGGAAAATTCCATCTTTGCTGTAATCAGTGGGGGGGGAGGGGGCTATTAACAGATGCCAAGAACTTGAATTGGTGGAGGTGGTGAAAGGTCCTCCTTAAGTCTAGTTGTGTAAAGGAGATCAGCAGAGTATTCGGTGTATCAGACGTCATGACGCTGCTCATCTGCCCCAGTCTATAGAGTTCAGCTGACGAGTAGGTTACAGAAAGAAGGGAGTGCTGTCCTGTATATCTTTATATAGGATTTCACATTTATTTGCGTATTCGATAACCACCCATTACGCCCGTTATATTTATCAATAGACCCCGTGGTTGTCATTTAACCCCCACTAATGAGCCTTAGCCTCGGGGGAAGGGTGGGCAGCAGGTAGGTGCACCGGTGTACGCCGCTGACAACATCTTATTACAGACGCCTTCAGGTGACTTTGTAAGCCATGCTGGCGATGCATTAGAGGCTCATTAGTACGCCGCAGTAGGTGAGCGCCGCTAATTTCACTATGGTAACACGGCCGTATCTGCTTATTATACGCCCCAGAATCACGGCGCTGTTTATGGAAGGAGCCGCGTACAGAACACGTCTAACGTCCTCCTCGCCGGTACTGAGAGTCTCCAGCGCTGACTTCTCACAATGAATCATGTTCCTCCGGCAGCACAAAGAATCAAAGAGATTGTCCTTGTTACCGACCACTCGTGGAGAGAATGCCGGTCATGGAGGGGCCCAGACCACCCGGCTCAGCTGTAGGGTCTATTCACACACGGCATGGATGGGCTTGTTTGGACTGCAAACTGCTGATCTGCCCCAGTGTCTCCTACCAGCGAGGTGAGGACGGCCTAGATGGGGGCAGTTTGTCGTAATGACCATCCGATTTCACTCAGTCCAGTGACGCCCCTTCTCTAAGTCTGTCCACTGGGCAGAATGTCTTACTGCATCATAGAGACGTATTATCTAGCAGTCACTCATCTCTCATCAGGAGGTACACTACCCAAAATATCCTGCAGGCAGTGGGGGAAACACTTGAACACCCTCTTGTGGTAAGAGCCGGCATCTGATCAGGCCACACCAATAATCCTACTAATATTATAAGTGTGAAAGTTTGTGTTTGGATGTTTGTGAGTTTGGATGTTTGTTCCTCAATCACGCTAAAACGCCTGGACGGATTTGTGTGCAATTTTCCACAAACATAGTTTTCCCTCAGGATTGAGTCACAGGCTACTTTTGGTGCCACTAAACAACATGGCTTCCTAGCAGGAGACTCACAAAAGCAGGACTCCTAGCCCCAGCTATAGACTCACACACACTGCCTGGCATTTCCTGCCTCAACCTGCCTGCACACTCCTTACTGTCACCTCAGGAGTCGCCCTCACTCTACTCACTCACATTTACATAGAGCATTCCACTATATAAAACATCACATTGTCTGTATCACTACATACACAATACACTACACTCACTACATACACAATACAACACATCACATTGTCTGACACAATACAACACATCACATTGTCTGTATCACGACATATACAATACAACACATCACATTGTCTGACACAATACAACACATCACATTGTCTGACACAATACAACACATCACATTGTCTGACACAATACAATACAACACATCACATTGTCTGTATCACGGCATACACAATACAACACATCACATTGTCTGACACAATACAACACATCACATTGTCTGACACAATACAACACAACACATTGTCTGACACAATACAACACATCACATTGTCTGTATCACGGCATACACAATACAACACATCACATCACATTTGCTAGCCCACCAAACTTTTTAAAGCACTTTTACAGTTTCACACGTCTGTGTCCGCCCAATTCTCAACTCACCGCAGACGAAGTCGCGGGTAAAAGCTAGTCATTTACATATCTGAGACAGAACTACAGGACGACTATCACAGGATCCCGACATTTCTATCTGAGGGAGGGGGGGGGGGGATTTTTTTTTTGTTTACAAGTTAATTTTACCGATAAAACCCTCCTCGTGGTGCCCCCTATAGAGCACTTGTAACCCGAGCACCCACTGACTGATAAATGGGAATAAAACATTCAGTCTTCTGTAAGAGGGATTAAGAATGAATCACAAGAAGAGCGGAGGAAAATGGGGGGGAAGAACTTGGAAACTATTCTGGAGGAAAACAGCCGCGACATATGTTACCGAGCAGATGAGAAGAAGTCGCGTCCGTTATCTTTACTAACTGAGAATATGAAACACTGGAGAATGAGTGCGAGTGCTCGGGGGTACGGACACACCAATGTCCCAACTCCAGAAGAAAGGAGATTTAAAACTTAACTATTAAGAAATAAATAGTGCTACGGTATATAAGACCGTGAACCCCCCAAACAAGTGATTCCCAGAATATCTTCACAGGTTGGTGGTATCTGGAAATAGAAGTAACCTGGCTACGGTGTAATGTATTGGGGCAAGTGGCTGATGGGACGCACTTAGATATTCACTCTTATAGCCTCATCATTGTCAACCTAAACCAGAGATTGCAGTAAAAACGATACATAGTATAGAGATATAGTAACAATCTCTGGTGTGTGTCTTTTCGGTGTCTTCAAAGGGCCACGTCAATCCCAACATTGGCCCACACAGCACGTGATACCACCCACCAGGCGCTGTCCCTACTCCCATAAATTACACCCTTGACGCGTTTCCCTACTCACTAAGTTCATCAGGAGGAGGTAAATTGCAGCGATGTCAAGGCATATGCTGTGCAGTGAAAACCGCAGTCCGCGGGACCATGAAGGTTGGCCCCGCTACGAGAGAGATTGCACAAGAGTATGGCCACTAAAATGTCATCAGTCCGGAGGTCACTGCTGTGACAGTCCTAGTGAGGACTGACCTCAACCAACAGCAATATTAACAACTATCCCACAAACCTGCCTCTATGTACAAGAATATAACTACTATAATACTACCTCCTATGTACAAGAATATAACTACTATAATACTACCTCCTATGTACAAGAATATAACTACTATAATACTGCCCCTATGTACAAGAATATAACTACTATAATACTACCTCCTATGTACAAGAATATAACTACTATAATACTACTCCTATGTACAAGAATATAACTACTATAATACTACTCCTATGTACAAGAATATAACTACTATAATACTGCTCCTATGTACAAGAATATAACTACTATAATACTACTCCTATGTACAAGAATATAACTACCATAATACTACTCCTATGTACAAGAATATAACTACTATAATACTACTCCTATGTACAAGAATATAACTACTATAATACTACTCCTATGTACAGGAATATAACTACTATAATACTACTCCTATGTACAAGAATATAACTACTATAATACTACTCCTATATACAAGAATATAACTACTATAATACTACTCCTATGTACAAGAATATAACTACTATAATACTGCTCCTATGTACAAGAATATAACTACTATAATACTGCTCCTATGTACAAGAATATAACTACTATAATACTGCTCCTATGTACAAGAATATAACTACTATAATACTGCTCCTATGTACAAGAATATAACTACTATAATACTGCTCCTATGTACAAGAATATAACTACTATAATACTACCTCCTATGTATAAGAATATAACTACTATAATACTACCTCCTATGTACAAGAATATAACTACTATAATACTACTCCTATGTACAAGAATATAACTACTATAATACTGCTCCTATGTACAAGAATATAACTACTATAATACTACTCCTATGTACAGGAATATAACTACTATAATACTACTCCTATGTACAAGAATATAACTACTATAATACTACTCCTATGTACAAGAATATAACTATTATAATACTACTCCTATGTACAAGAATATAACTACTATAATACTACTCCTATGTACAGGAATATAACTACTATAATACTACCTCCTATGTACAAGAATATAACTACTATAATACTACCTCCTATGTACAAGAATATAACTACTATAATACTACCTCCTATGTACAAGAATATAACTACTATAATACTACCTCATATGTACAAGAATATAACTACTATAATACTACTCCTATGTACAAGAATATAACTACTATAATACTACCTCCTATGTACAAGAATATAACTACTATAATACTGCTCCTATGTACAAGAATATAACTACTATAATACTGCTCCTATGTACAAGAATATAACTACTATAATACTACCTCCTATGTACAAGAATATAACTACTATAATACTGCTCCTATGTACAAGAATATAACTACTATAATACTACTCCTATGTACAAGAATATAACTACTATAATACTACTCCTATGTACAAGAATATAACTACTATAATACTACTCCTATGTATAAGAATATAACTACTATAATACTGCTCCTATGTACAAGAATATAACTACTATAATACTACTCCTATGTACAAGAATATAACTACCATAATACTACTCCTATGTACAAGAATATAACTACTATAATACTACTCCTATGTACAAGAATATAACTACTATAATACTGCTCCTATGTACAAGAATATAACTACTATAATACTACTCCTATGTACAAGAATATAACTACTATAATACTACTCCTATATACAAGAATATAACTACTATAATACTACTCCTATGTACAAGAATATAACTACTATAATACTGCTCCTATGTACAAGAATATAACTACTATAATACTGCTCCTATGTACAAGAATATAACTACTATAATACTGCTCCTATGTACAAGAATATAACTACTATAATACTGCTCCTATGTACAAGAATATAACTACTATAATACTGCTCCTATGTACAAGAATATAACTACTATAATACTGCTCCTATGTACAAGAATATAACTATTATAATACTGCTCCTATGTACAAGAATATAACTACTATAATACTACCTCCTATGTATAAGAATATAACTACTATAATACTACCTCCTATGTACAAGAATATAACTACTATAATACTACTCCTATGTACAAGAATATAACTACTATAATACTGCTCCTATGTACAAGAATATAACTACTATAATACTACTCCTATGTACAGGAATATAACTACTATAATACTACTCCTATGTACAAGAATATAACTACTATAATACTACTCCTATGTACAAGAATATAACTATTATAATACTACTCCTATGTACAAGAATATAACTACTATAATACTACTCCTATGTACAGGAATATAACTACTATAATACTACCTCCTATGTACAAGAATATAACTACTATAATACTACCTCCTATGTACAAGAATATAACTACTATAATACTACCTCCTATGTACAAGAATATAACTACTATAATACTACCTCATATGTACAAGAATATAACTACTATAATACTACTCCTATGTACAAGAATATAACTACTATAATACTACCTCCTATGTACAAGAATATAACTACTATAATACTGCTCCTATGTACAAGAATATAACTACTATAATACTGCTCCTATGTACAAGAATATAACTACTATAATACTACTCCTATGTACAGGAATATAACTACTATAATACTACCTCCTATGTACAAGAATATAACTACTATAATACTACCTCCTATGTACAAGAATATAACTACTATAATACTACCTCATATGTACAAGAATATAACTACTATAATACTACTCCTATGTACAAGAATATAACTACTATAATACTACCTCCTATGTACAAGAATATAACTACTATAATACTGCTCCTATGTACAAGAATATAACTACTATAATACTGCTCCTATGTACAAGAATATAACTACTATAATACTACCTCCTATGTACAAGAATATAACTACTATAATACTACCTCCTATGTACAAGAATATAACTACTATAATACTGCTCCTATGTACAAGAATATAACTACTATAATACTACCTCTTATGTACAAGAATATAACTACTATAATACTGCTCCTATGTACAAGAATATAACTACTATAATACTGCTCCTATGTACAAGAATATAACTACTATAATACTACTCCTATGTACAAGAATATAACTACTATAATACTACTCCTATGTACAAGAATATAACTACTATAATACTACTCCTATGTATAAGAATATAACTACTATAATACTGCTCCTATGTACAAGAATATAACTACTATAATACTACTCCTATGTACAAGAATATAACTACTATAATACTACTCCTATGTACAAGAATATAACTACTATAATACTACTCCTATGTACAAGAATATAACTACTATAATACTGCTCCTATGTACAAGAATATAACTACTATAATACTACTCATATGTACAAGAATATAACTACTATAATACTACCTCCTATGTACAAGAATATAACTACTATAATACTACTCCTATGTAGAAGAATATAACTACTATAATACTACTCCTATGTACAAGAATATAACTACTATAATACTACTCCTATGTACAAGAATATAACTACTATAATACTGCTCCTATGTACAAGAATATAACTACTATAATACTACTCCTATGTACAAGAATATAACTACTATAATACTGCTCCTATATTCCAGAGATGGTATCTGGACACAGAGGAGATTCTGCTCTCATTCATTATCAGCTCGGGGGTCGGTGTACATTACGGTACATTCTTCCGTTCTTTGTCTTTCTCTTCTCTGGTAATTATCACAATTACATCTTGTGTACCGTTGATGTGTAGGACGACGTTATCCGTTCTTAGATACAGGGTCGGGCTCCATCTAGGATTCTGTATGTGGTGACTCAGTGGCGGGTGAATTTTTCTCGGTATATACTTGATTCTGGTTGCGGCTCGATGACACCTGCGACTCTAACAACAAACACATTATACTGTGACTGTGCTGAATGGCGAGATCACTGTAATTACATAATACACCGCAGGATACGCTCAATAATATAGACGCAGGGTGGAAGGAATCATGTTGTACTTTGTGTTTTATGTATTTAAAGGGCTTTTCCATCAATAAGATATATCACTTGTGTATTGTAGAGCACGCTCCGCTGTTTCTTCATCTGCCATACAGTTCTGTGGCGTGACTACCCATATTGTACACCAACCATAGTGTATACCTGCCATAAATACCTACCACTACACCGTACATCTCCAAGCAACATTTAAGTCCCGCCCTGGTCCATCTGGGCCCACCCACTTTGGGCAGAACGTTGTAAGCCACACCCATTTTCAGTGGGAACGTGTTGGAATCTGCCACGACTGTTTCTGAAAATTCGAGAAAGTCCTCACAAATTCCACACAGTCGGCGACTACGGGTTTGTCAGTGTTACACCGCACTCATGTTAATGTTGAAACGGCCACAAAGCAGCTCCTGCTGCAAAGCAAGAAGGTTTAATAATCCAGAGCACAGAAATGCCCCGTTATAGGGGTGAGGGGTCACCTGTGTGCATAGTGGACATAGGGGTGAGGGGTGCGGGTCACCTGTGCTGCATAGTGGACATCTCTCCAAAATATTTGGAAGAATCCTGGGAAATCCTGGCATGTTCCTGAGAATGTCGGTGTCTTACAGAACCAGAACCCGGGTCTCTCTGATACACAAACTGATTTTGTTTTGGGGTTGGGACGGGTTGAGCCTTGTTACTGTTATACACCACGGCCCCCCCCGGATGGCGGACAGCTGGGGGCACTGCACATTTTGTAGGGCAGGTCCATTGAGTAGACTGGAGATGGTCATGTGATCGAGAATAAAAAAAACGGGGCTACGGGGAACTGGGGCGTATACTGGTAATAAATCTCTAGCAGTGCAGGGTATTACCCCCAATAACCCCTTTACGTGACAAGTTCTGCTTTTTCCACTGCCCTCGGTCCTCAATTTCCCCAGACAGTCCCTAATTTTTAGAAACAGTCCTTGCAAATTTGAGAATGTACGAGCCCAAACCCCTTCCCAAAGTAGCAGTCCCAGCCGTCTAGGGAGTCATCTGTGCTCGGTCCATTTCCAGTCGGTTTAGGGCGGTCCCTAATCTATGGGCGGTCCAATGGGCGGTTTAGGGGAGGAGCCTTAATTGTCCTTATTTACCCCCCTTCGAAGTGGATAGGTATGAATAGATATATCTGTCAGGGGCTACCACAAGGGGGGGTCACTGAGTGTAGGCGCAAAGGACAAAGTCTGCGCCCCTTCCCTTCTCCAGAACATTGCGTCACGTGCTCTAGTCCTGGTGAAAAGGGGTAGACAAAAATGGCTTCCTCCAGGGACCCTCATGGAGATTTGTGTATAGGGGTGACAATATGGCGTACATTGGGGGCAACGCTCTTTGTTGCGCCCCTTTAAATAAAGCTTGATTCCTCAATATAGGAGGACGGTGTAGTAAAGGGTTAACAAAGCGTTTGCGAGCAGCAGAGTAAATGACTCCGATGGGGGGTGCGCTGTGTCACTCCGAGAGCTGTTATTACCCCGACCACCAGACCGGCTCCGGGTTCATTCATCTTACACAATCAGTATAATTAGGCCCAACCATCTGCTCGGCGGAAGCAAAACGGACATGAGTGCACGGGCCGGGGGCGGCACTAGCGCAGCTCCGGAGGAGGGGACGCCAAGAGGAGACCCTGAAGTCTAGGCCGCCCCATCAATCCTCGAAAACGCAAAGCTTAACCCCTGCAGAGCACGTTATCGATATTTCCGGCACAACAAGAACATTTCTAGAGTTTTCGTATTATTTTGGCTCCGTCCCTTTCAGAATACGTAATTTATATCCTGACAAGTGACTGATCCGTCGTGTCGCCTCACACTCATGGCTGGGGTTACTGCACGGCTGGCGCACTACTGGCCTGGGCGGTATTTTTACCAACAGGCTGCTGACGATATTTTTAACATTCCATCTGGACCCGGGGAGCCTGTCCTGATCTGAACTCTATCGGCAAGACAAGACAGAAGAGACCTGCTCAGTGATTATCACAGGGGGCATTACACTGTGTGGGGTGATAAGGGGGCATTAAACTAAATGGGGGCCATAAGGGGGCATTATACTGTGTGGGGTCCATAAGGGGGCATTAAACAGTATGGGGACCACTACGAGTACATTATACTGTATGGAGGTCAGCAAGAGGAATTATACTGTGGGGGCCACTAAGGGAACATTATATTGTGTAGGTGCTACTAAGGCAGAACTATACTGTGTGGGGGCCATAAGGGGGCATTATACTAAATGGGGGCCATAAGGAGGCATTAAACAGTATGGGGACCACTACGAGTACATTATACTGTGGGGGCCACTAAGGGAACATTATACTGTGTAGGTGCTACTAAGGCAGAACTATACTGTGTGGGGGCCACTAATACCCTTTCGGATGCCCCCCATAGTATAATTTGCATTACAACATAATGGGGCTTCTAAGGGAACCTTGAGATGACCACAAAGGGGTCATTATATTATGTTTGGGCCACCAAGGAGGCTTTATACTACACTCACCGGCCACTTTATTAGGTCCACCATGCTAGTAACGGGTTGGACCCCCTTTTGCCTTCAGAACTGCCTCAATTCTTCGTGGCATAGATACAACAAGGTGCTGGAAGCATTCCTCAGAGATTTTGGTCCATATTGACATGATGGCATCACACAGTTGCAGATTTGTCGGCTGCACATCCATGATGCGAATCTCCCGTTCCACCACATCCCAAAGATGCTCCTCTATTGGATTGAGATCTGGTGACTGTGGAGGCCATTGGAGTACAGTGAACTCATTGTCATGTTCAAGAAACCAGTCTGAGATGATTCCAGCTTTATGACATGGCATTGCATTATCCTGCTGAAAGTAGCCATCAGATGTTGGGTACATTGTGGTCATAAAGGGATGGACATGGTCAGCAACAATACTCAGGTAGGCTTTGGCGTTGTAACGATGCTCAATTGGTACCAAGGGGCCCAAAGAGTGCCAAGAAAATATTCCCCACACCATGACACCACCACCACCAGCCTGAACCGTTACCGATACAAGGCAGGATGGATCCATGCTTTCATGTTGTTGACGCCAAATTCTGACCCTACCATCCGAATGTCGCAGCAAAAATCGAGACTCATCAGACCAGGCAACGTTTTTCCAATCTTCAATTGTCCAATTTCGATGAGCTTGTGCAAATTGTAGCCTCAGTTTCCTGTTCTTAGCTGAAAGGAGTGGCACCCGGTGTGGTCTTCTGCTGCTGTAGCCCATCTGTAGCCTCAAAGTTGGACGTACTGTGCGGCGTTCAGAGATGCTCTTCTGGCTACCTTGGGTGTAACGGGTGGCTATTTGAGTCACTGTTGCCTTTCTATCAGCTGGAACCAGTCTGGCCATTCTCCTCTGACCTCTGGCATCAACAACGCATTTCCGCCCCCCACAGAACTGCCGCTCACTGGATGTTTTTTCTTTTTCGGACCATTCTCTGTAAACCCTAGAGATGGTTGTGCGTGAAAATCCCAGTAGATCAGCAGTTTCTGAAATCCTCAGACCAGCCCTTCTGGCACCAACAACCATGCCACGTTCAAAGGCACTCAAATCACCTTTCTTCCCCATACTGATGCTCGGTTTGAACTGCAGGAGATTGTCTTGACCATGTCTACATGCCGAAATGCACTGAGTTGCCGCCATGTGATTGGCTGATTAGAAATTAAGTGTTAACGAGCAGTTGGACAGGTGTACCTAATAAAGTGGCCGGTGAGTGTATATGTGAGGTCACTAAGGAAAATTATACTTTGAGGGGATCACTATATTGTGAGAGGACACAAAAGGGCCTGGGCAAAGCTAGCACCAAGGCTTAAAGGGGTTGTCTAAGACATACAATTTTTTTTCCTGGAGGCCAGGAATGGTGAAAAATAAAAATAGAAAAACAAACTCACCTGCCCCTGGTGCTCCGGTGTCTCCCACCACTGTCCTGTCCCTGGTGCTCCGGTGTCTCCCACCGCTGTCCTGTCCCTGGTGCTCCGGTGTCTCCCACCGCTGTCCTGTCCATGGTGCTCCGGTGTCTCCCACCGCTGTCCTGTCCCTGGTGCTCCGGTGTCTCCCACCGCTGTCCTGTCCCTGGTGCTCCGGTGTCTCCCACCGCTGTCCTGTCCCTGGTGCTCCGGTGTCTCCCACCGCTGTCCTGTCCCTGGTGCTCCGGTGTCTCCCACCGCTGTCCTGTCCCTGGTGCTCCGGTGTCTCCCACCGCTGTCCTGTCCCTGGTGCTCCGGTGTCTCCCACCGCTGTCCTGTCCCTGGTGCTCCGGTGTCTCCCACCGCTGTCCTGTCCCTGGTGCTCCGGTGTCTCCCACCGCTGTCCTGTCCCTGGTGCTCCGGTGTCTCCCACCGCTGTCCTGTCCATGGTGCTCCGGTGTCTCCCACCGCTGTCCTGTCCCTGGTGCTCCGGTGTCTCCCACCGCTGTCCTGTCCCTGGTGCTCCGGTGTCTCCCACCGCTGTCCTGTCCCTGGTGCTCCGGTGTCTCCCACCGCTGTCCTGTCCATGGTGCTCCGGTGTCTCCCACCGCTGTCCTGTCCATGGTGCTCCGGTGTCTCCCACCGCTGTCCTGTCCCTGGTGCTCCAGTGTCTCCCACCTCTGTCCCGTCCCTGGTGCTCCAGTGTCTTCCACCGCCGGCGCTCCACCCTTAGACCCATCCTGAGATAGTTAGAATACCCCCTTAGAATACCCCACATCTGCACAATCTCCATATGGCCCAACCGGCAGCGGGGTCTCTTCTCCTCCATATGGTCCCCCCGGGGTCTCTCTTCTCCCACTCCTTGTCACAGGTCTCCCCCACAGTCTCCCACAACTACAGTGTTAGTCCATGCAGGACACCACTATGGTAAGTCTACGCCCATCTACTACCTGCCTTTACAAGCTCCACCCACTTGGAGGACAGCAGCCCCCACACCAAGCTGGAATGTTTCTTCTAACCTTCAGTCCAGGGCCAGATCTATCTGCCGAACTGGAAAGAGCAAGACCAGCCCAGTACAAGAGAGAACCAGTAACTCCCAGTAATCACACCATAACTCGCCGACACGGTGGATACAACTATCTAATTCTGTGTCTATAGAACATTTTGCGCCCGCCGGAGGTGGTCACCCCACGCCGTCTCTCCCGCGCTGGTCTCCGCCGTCTCCTCTCCACGTGTGCCCGTTCTATCCTTTAATGAATATTTTATCCCCGGGCATGAAGGATGAAGCCTAACAATCCATACTATACATTATTCACCAGGCCCCGCCATACATTATTCAGCCTCTATTTCTTTCACTGAATTGATGGAATAAATTTGATTTAATATTTGTTTTACCATTTAATTCAGGTGCTGACAGCCGGAAGAGGAAGGGTCAATCCCCCCGGCTGTGGTGATGTGTCATTATCGGAGATCGTCACCATATACGCTACATTATTAATAATTCACATAGAATTAGAATGTTGCGAAGCTTTAAAGTCTGTTTGCTCTGGTTACATATAGTAACATTATACTCTAGTCACACACCAAGCTGCGTTTAGTATTCCATAGGTTTGGTGTTAGACGCAGTGCACTGTGGGAGCTCAGAGCAACTTGTCTGACGTGGGGATGTGATATTGGACTTCACTCCAGAATTTAGATTAAGACATTGTATAAATCAAGATCCTCAGCAGGAAAGTAAAAAAGGCCCGGGGGCCAAGCGCGCCAACTTGCCTGGGGATCTATTCACACAGGTGCGGTTACCAGTTCTGATGGTTTAATCCAGGTGCCACAGCCCATGGTAGGGGAGCCCAGAGACACCCCCGCCGTCTGATAGTGATGGTCTGTCCCAAGGAAAGGCCTTAAATTTCATTAACCCCTTAGGAGGCAGCCATTTTTGACTTTCAGGACACAACGCTGAACTTTTTAGTTGATTTGGCTTTGTAAGGACTTTTTTGTTTTTCTGGACGACTTGTATTTTTCAATGACATTATTCTGGTGCCTAGAACTTACTGACTGAATGTTATTAATTCTTTGGGGTATGGAGGATAAAAAAAATACTAATTCTGGCATTGAATTTTTAATTTTAAGTGAGTTTTTCTAGATCACCGGAAAACCGATGGGGGAGGGTAAAATAAAAAGGTGCCATTCGCCACTCCCAGGTCCTCTGGTTGGTTCTTGCTTCCCTTGTTCCATCTGGTGCCGGCAATGGCCAGGCTGGATGTGCAGCAGTGGATGTGGCCTCGGTGGTCGCCTGATGGGTACCAGTAATATCACTGCTGATACGTGGACTCCCATCAGGTGACTGCTGAGGCCGCTGCACGGATGGAAAGGGAGACGCAACGGAGGACCTGGGGTAGGGGAGTATCACTTAGTTTTTTTTTTTACTTTACCCCATCCCCCAGGACCCTAGAAAATCCCTGTAAGACATTTCAATCCCATGAAAACCTTTGTAAATTTTGTGCAGTTCCCCAAATGACACAATTATGGAACCAAAGCAAAAAAAGCAGATTATTGTGGCAAATCACAGAAAATTTTGGAAATCACCGCAAAACTATTGTTTTGGGTTTTTTTTTCCAAAAATACAGACAAAACCCCAAGAGCGCTGCTAGAGCTGCGGCGGCGGATGCTCCGATTCCGTGCATTGCGGAGATGGAGCCTTTGGACGTCTCCGCAGTGACAATGAGCTGAGCCGGCGATTTTACTGATTGTCTGTAGGATAAGCAGAAGTCCCAGAGAGGAGCGAAGTGCTGACGCCTCGGATAACTCACAATGAGCCGCGTCCCCGGGTCTAATGAGATGATAAACGTGAAAGATGAAATAGAAGAAGAACCACGAGGAGGATTTATAAGGGACTGATGTGGAAATCACAGTCCAGCCGCCCCCTTGTCTTGTGTCTCCTTTAGACAACACGACCCCTGAACCAAGCACAATACTGCCCTAATAATATCCCAATGGCATCTCTATGGGCAGCCACAACTATCCTGTGTGTCCTGCAGTCTGGATGTAGATGTGTCAGCCGATCTCTGCACATAATACTGCGCTACTGTCTATGGCGTCACATGTACAGGGACTGTAAGACGACGTCACAAGGCTCTACCTGTATGTGTCACAGTCTGCACAAGCTTCTAGCCTGTTCTTATAGTACAATGCGTCTAGGACACACAGGATAGTTGTGGCTGCAGGAAGAACCAGTGTACTGTAGCTGGTGCGGGAAAGGGTTAATATTAGAGGCATCACTGAGCATGCTGGAGAACGGCGACCTGCACATAAGAGGGAGAAGGAAAGCAAAGTCCTGACCCGACGTCCTGTAATTCATCTAGGTGTCTCTGCTGCCGGAGACGGACTTCACATAACAGAGTGGAAAGCAAGTTACAGGGAGGGGAGACCCCGAGACCACATTTCTCTGCACAAGAACATAATTTCAGGTAAATCGAGAGAATTGCACCTTTGATGGTGATGACAGTGACCATCACATTAACCATTTAAAGGAACATATAATGTAGGACACGCCATAACACCGCCTTAACGAATAAAAGGCTCATAGTGGGTGAGAAACATCCTGGTCCCTGCTGGTCTCTACACCCAGGAGATGCCCACCTAGCCAATCACTGGCACAATGATGACCTGCCTCTGCCTGTGATTGGCTCGTCAGACATCTCCTGTGTATTAGGATCAGATCAGGAAGTAGAGACCAGGAGGGACCTGGTAAGTACCACAATGGGAGCAGCAGGGGTCGGGCGAGGTGAGCGCGGCTTCTTTATTTCTTGTGTTTCAAATGTATTTATTGAGTTTTAGGAGCAACAGTTGGCAACAATCTGCCCAAAATAGCTCCGAGCAGCTATGAAGGTCTATATAAGGTGTATATAAGGTATATATATGGTGTATACGTATATATATATGTATATGTATCAAGTCACATTAAGAAACAGAATAAGGAACGGCAAATATAAACAAAGTAACACAAGATGTTACACAGATATGCGTTACTGTAATGGTCGGGTCTATCGGTCTATTTTGTATATTCTGCTTCTTTATATTTAACCCATTCTGAGCATGTTTTTAAATGCCCCCCGTCCCCCCCAAGGTGACCCTTTTGTTCTGTCTCAATCTACAATAGTATAAAACTGACATAAAGCCTGGCCTGTGTCTATCTGTAAGACAACTGTCTGCAGCAGCCCCCCCTCCCCCAATGCTCCGCACACTGCAGGACAGCTATCGAATTCTGGATTCAGCAGCTAATCCCTTATATAATGTCAGATGTAGTAATACAGGAGGTGATGGATGGAGGGAATTAAAGGGGATCTCTCCACATCCACCTACTCCAGCTCTTTGTATCCTTTATTACACCCCCTCTACTGATTCTGGCACAGTCAGGATTATTTCTCTCGCCCCCACCATTCCTGAGCAATCAGTGCAGTTAGTTTTGGTGCCTGATATGTTACCTAGACTCCCTAATCTCAAGTGGGTGGTGTCAAGCAGGAGCGGCCAAGGGGGTGTGACTCAGACAATGTCAACTCTGAGCCACGCCCCTTTGCCTGCTCCCATCTATATACAGTATGTATGCCTCTGTCTGAGTGTATGGAGGTGTCTGTGTGTGTATATATATACTTGGCTGTAGCTGAGTGTATCTGTGTGTATATGAATTTGTCTTTATGTATATGCATATAAATGTGTCTGTACATGTATGAATGACTTTACAAATATGTCTGTATGTATAAGTGTATCTATGAGTATATACACGTGTCTGTATATCCATGTGTATGTCATGTATGTACGTGTCTGTATATCCATGTGTATGTCATGTATGTACGTGTCTGTATATCCATGTGTATGTCATGTATGTACGTGTCTGTATATCCATGTGTATGTCATGTATGTACGTGTCTGTATATCCATGTGTATGTCATGTATGTACGTGTCTGTATATTCCTATATTTGGTCACATCTGAATCTCTCCCGGGTCATTTCTCTATTCTCGTATATAACACAGTTGCAAAAAAAAGGCACTAAAATGTCTCCAGTCCTCCAGTAAGAGCGAGACATGTGCCCGGGAACTCTACGACAGACAGATCTCTACGACCAGCCGTTCTGGCAGCCTACAGGGGCCCCCGGTTGATTCTACACGGGGCCCCTTAGTATTATTGTCTGACATTATCCTGAGCCAAAACACTACAGAGAGACCCAGTAACAATTCATCGACCTTCCTGAGACATGACGAGCGCAACACAGAGAGCGTCCTATTAGGAAAACCTGACCTGGCGGAGAGTGGAGACAGATGGAAGAGACAGATGGATGAATAACAGATCTGTAGAAACACTTAGAAGATGACACTGGGTACCTGGCATAATTTCCACTTCAAAACTGGGCAACAGATCAGCAAGCACCCCTGTCTTGCCTGGAAGAGAGAAAGAGGAAAGAAAAGACAGAAATTAGAAGCAGTTCTAGAAAATCATCACTCGAGATAAAAGTAGGTAAGAAGAAGACAGTGGAGGAGAAGACATCGACGGGGCCGAGCTGTTCAGGAAGCAGAACCATCAGTGGGAACAAGTGCAAAACAAGATGCGCCCATGGGTGACCATGATGGATAACAAATATTAACTCCTCACCACACTGTCCATACTGTCTTCCTTCTGGAGGACAAATTCAGACACTTTCTCCCTCCTTGTAACCATTGTTGGTAATTGTACCCCAAGAAGGACCATCAGATACCAGTAATTGTACCCCAAGAAGGACCATCAGATACCGGTAATTGTACCCCAAGAAGGACCATCAGATACCAGTATATTGTACCCCAAGAAGGACCATCAGATACCAGTTATTGTACCCAAGAAGGACCATCAGATACCAGTTATTGTACCCCAAGAAGGACCATCAGATACCGGTATATTGTACCCCAAGAAGGACCATCAGATACCAGTATATTGTACCCCAAGAAGGACCATCAGATACCAGTTATTGTACCCCAAGAAGGACCATCAGATACCAGTTATTGTACCCAAGAAGGACCATCAGATACCAGTTATTGTACCCCAAGAAGGACCATCAGATACCGGTATATTGTACCCCAAGAAGGACCATCAGATACCAGTATATTGTACCCCAAGAAGGACCATCAGATACCAGTTATTGTACCCCAAGAAGGACCATCAGATACCAGTTATTGTACCCCAAGAAGGACCATCAGATACCGGTAATTGTACCCAAGAAGGACCATCAGATACCAGTTATTTTACCCCAAGAAGGACCATCAGATACCGGTATCTTGTACCCCAAGAAGGACCATCAGATACCAGTATATTGTACCCCAAGAAGGACCATCAGATACCAGTTATTGTACCCCAAGAAGGACCATCAGATACCGGTAATTGTACCCCAAGAAGGACCATCAGATACCAGTATATTGTACCCCAAGAAGGACCATCAGATACCAGTTATTGTACCCCAAGAAGGACCATCAGATACCGGTATATTGTACCCCAAGAAGGACCATCAGATACCAGTTATTGTACCCCAAGAAGGACCATCAGATACCGGTAATTGTACCCAAGAAGGACCATCAGATACCAGTTATTGTACCCCAAGAAGGACCATCAGATACCGGTATATTGTACCCCAAGGAGTACCATCAGATACTGGTAATTGTACCCCAAGAAGGACCATCAGATACCAGTTATTGTACACCAAGAAGGACCATCAGATACCGGTAATTGTACCCAAGAAGGACCATCAGATACCGGTATATTGTACCCCAAGAAGGACCATCAGATACCGGTATATTGTACCCAAGAAGGACCATCAGATACCGGTAATTGTACCCAAGAAGGACCATCAGATACCAGTTATTGTACCCCAAGAAGGACCATCAGATACCGGTATATTGTACCCCAAGGAGTACCATCAGATACCGGTATATTGTACCCCAAGAAGGACCATCAGATAACGGTATATTGTACCCCAAGAAGGACCATCAGATACCAGTTATTGTACCCAAAGAAGGACCATCAGATACCGGTAATTGTACCCAAGAAGGACCATCAGATACCAGTTATTGTACCCCAAGAAGGACCATCAGATACCGGTATATTGTACCCCAAGGAGTACCATCAGATACCGGTATATTGTACCCCAAGAAGGACCATCAGATACCGGTATTTGTACCCCAAGAAGGACCATCAGATACCGGTATATTGTACCCCAAGAAGGACCATCAGATACCGGTATATTGTACCCCAAGAAGGACCATCAGATACCGGTATATTGTACCCCAAGAAGGATCATCAGATACCGGTATATTGTACCCCAAGAAGGACCATCAGATACCGGTATATTGTACCCCAAGAAGGACCATCAGATACCAGTAATTGTAACCCAAGAAGGACCATCTTATCCATTGGCCATTGGTCATTACAGGGTTCCCACCTCTATACCTTCATGCTTACGTCTCCATGATGGGAGCGTCTCGTACACCCGGCTCTCCACTCAATCCTTCATTCTCAGATTCTAGGTCAATATAATTTACAGAAACGTCAACAGCGATTTTCTCCTCGATGCGAATTATGCCGAGATCCCATTACAAAGTAATAAGCGCCATTAGTCTAGTAATACAATTTGTCTAGAAAGCTGTTTAGGTTCCATAAACCCAAGGCGGAGAAGAAGAAGGAAATTCTCATAAAACCGAAGTTAAAGATCTGTGATTAAGAGTTTGAGTCACGAGTCCCTAAAGGCGTCTTCAATCTCACATTACATGGGTAATAGGTTTATAAAAATACGGACTAATATAGGAGAAGAGACGGAGCAATAAACATGGAGAGGAGGGAGGAAGACGAAGGATCTGAGGCATCAGAAGGAAGGCCAAGGGTATAGGAACGTAGACAAGAGAAGGAACGTACAAGGAAGAAGGGAGGAAATATATCAAGGATTGGGAAGGAAGGGATATAGGGGATCTGAGGAGGAAGACTGGAGACATGGAACTAGAGGAGGAGGAGGAGGAGGAGGCATAAGATATGAACGAAATACATGGGATCTGAGGAGGAAGAAGAGATACATGGGACTGAGGAGGAAGACTGGAGACATGGAACCAGAGGAGCAGGACACATAAGATATGAGCAAAATACATGGGATCTGAGGAGGAAGAAGGGATATAGGGGATCTGAGGAGGAAGACTGGAGACATGGAACCAGAGGAGGAGGATACATGAGATGTGAAGAGGAACACAATATACATAGGATCTTAGAATGAAGAAGAGATACATGGGATCTGAGGAGGAAGATAGGATACTTGGAACCAGAGGAGGAGGATACATGAGATGTGAATGAAATACATGGGATCTGAGGAGGAGGAAGAAGAGATACATGGGTCTGAGGAGGAAGACTGGATACTTGCAATCAGAGGAGGAGGATACATGAGATGTGAAGAGGAAGACGAAATACAAAGGATCTTAGAATGAAGAAGAGACACATGGGATATGAGATAAGGAAACTGTGGAAGAAAAGAGATACATCTTATGTATCTTCCTTCTCAGATCATAAATACATGGGATCTGAGGAGCAAGAAGAAGAGACACCTGAGACCTCAGAATGATTGAGAATCTGAGTTTGGGAACCAGGAGACCCAGGATCTGAAGACAGAGAACGGATATACAGGTTCTAAGAGGAGATATGGAAACTGTCAAGGAAGAAAGAAATGGTTCCCGAGATCTAAGCAGGAAAATGGAAGACGCAAGATTTAGGACAAAGAAGGAAGAAAAAATCTACAGGAACTAGAGATGGGGAAAAGGTAAGGACAAGGAGGTGAAGGACTGGAGCAAGGAGAAGGTCAGAGCAAAACCATTACAGCATAATATTACACAACCACATAAACTGAACACAACGTAGTGTGTAATAAAGCAGCTCGTATCTCACACACACACACATATACACAGGTCACGTAGAAGGAGCAGTGCCAGACTGATCTCCATGAAGCACCTCATGTCATACAGATATATATATATTTTTTTCTGTCTGTCTGTTCTTTATGCGAAACCAAACGACTGGACCGATCTTCACCAAATTTGGCAGACAGGTACATTAGGTGTGCGGGAAGGTTTTAGACCGGGCCCCAACTCTCTTGGATGTACCATTCCTGAGATACAGCTTTCCCAAAACAATGACCTGTATTAGCCAATACAAACCTGCAAGTCTTTCACTCATATTCCAACTGCCATAAACAGTCACTCCACATGTACAACCCAACACTGATATCCAAGTATCAGAGGATTAGATACACAGCTCCGCACACACTATCACACATCAGAGAATTAGATACACAGCTCAGTATACATCAGATGATTACATACAAAGCTCAGCACACACCAATACACATCAGAGGATTAGATACACAGCTCAGCATACAGTATCACACATCAGAGGATTAGATACACAGCTCAGTATACAGTATCACACATCAGAGGATTAGATACACAGCTCAGCATACAGTATCACACATCAGAGGATTAGATACACAGCTCAGTATACAGTATCACACATCAGAAGATTAGATACACAGCTCAGTATACAGTATCACACATCAGAGGATTAGATACAAAGCTCAGCACACAGTATCACACATCAGAGGATTAGACACACAGCTCAGTATACACCAACAAACTTCAGATAATTAGATACACAGCTCAACACACAGTATCACACATCAGGGGATTAGATACACAGCTCAGGACATACTATCATACATCAAGGTATTAGATACACAACTCAGCATACATCAGAGGATTAGATACATAGTTAAGCACACAGCATCACACATCAGAGGATTAGATACACAGCTCAGCACACACTATCACACATCAGGGTATTAGATACACAGCTCAGCACACAGTATCACCCATATATATATATATATATATATATATATATATATATATATACTGTATATAGGCCACATAGAAGGAGCGGTGACGGGTTGATCTCCATGAAGCACCTCATGTTACATATATATATATATATATATATATATATATATATATATATATATACACACTCACCGGCCACTTTATTAGGTACACCTGTCCAACTGCTCGTTAACACTTAATTTCTAATCAGCCAATCACATGGCGGCAACTCAGTGCATTTAGGCATGTGGACATGGTCAAGACAATCTCCTGCAGTTCAAACCAAGCATCAGTCTGGGGGGGAAGAAAGGTGATTTGAGTGCCTTTGAACGTGGCATGGTTGTTGGTGCCAGAAGGGCTGGTCTGAGTATTTCAGAAACTGCTGATCTACTGGGATTTTCACGCACAACCATCTCTAGGGTTTACAGAGAATGGTCCGAAAAAGAAAAAACATCCAGTGAGCGGCAGTTCTGTGGGGGGCGGAAATGCGTTGTTGATGCCAGAGGTCAGAGGAGAATGGCCAGACTGGTTCCAGCTGATAGAAAGGCAACAGTGACTCAAATAGCCACCCGTTACAACCAAGGTAGCCAGAAGAGCATCTCTGAACGCCGCACAGTACGTCCAACTTTGAGGCTACAGATGGGCTACAGCAGCAGAAGACCACACCGGGTGCCACTCCTTTCAGCTAAGAACAGGAAACTGAGGCTACAATTTGCACAAGCTCATCGAAATTGGACAATTGAAGATTGGAAAAACGTTGCCTGGTCTGATGAGTCTCGATTTCTGCTGCGACATTCGGATGGTAGGGTCAGAATTTGGCGTCAACAACATGAAAGCATGGATCCATCCTGCCTTGTATCGGTAACGGTTCAGGCTGGTGGTGGTGGTGTCATGGTGTGGGGAATATTTTCTTGGCACTCTTTGGGCCCCTTGGTACCAATTGAGCATCGTTGCAACACCAAAGCCTACCTGAGTATTGTTGCTGACCATGTCCATCCCTTTATGACCACAATGTACCCAACATCTGATGGCTACTTTCAGCAGGATAATGCAATGCCATGTCATAAAGCTGGAATCATCTCAGACTGGTTTCTTGAACATGACAATGAGTTCACTGTACTCCAATGGCCTCCACAGTCACCAGATCTCAATCCAATAGAGGAGCATCTTTGGGATGTGGTGGAACGGGAGATTCGCATCATGGATGTGCAGCCGACAAATCTGCGACTGCAACTGTGTGATGCCATCATGTCAATATGGACCAAAATCTCTGAGGAATGCTTCCAGCACCTTGTTGTATCTATGCCACGAAGAATTGAGGCAGTTCTGAAGGCAAAAGGGGGTCCAACCCGTTACTAGCATGGTGTACCTAATAAAGTGGCCGGTGAGTGTATATACACGCACACACACACATATATATACAGGCTCTGTAGAAGGAGCGGTGGCGGACTGATCTCCTTCTATCTCTCAGTCTATAAACCTGCAGCAATGAAATCACTGAGTGAATATAAAAGATGAGCTTTGGAGAATCATCTGCAATGACATGTATACAGTTATCTGCTCGTTCCCCGCAGCACAGAGAATATAAGGCAGAGTATTAAACCGCGGCCTCGTGTGATAAAACATTTATTATAAAATGGCGTCATTTATTACAGCCGTGAACATGGAGACCCCTCGGCAAGGAATAAGACATGATGGTGAATTATTATCGTCATGGACTGAGGCATGGTATACAGCCGATGTATACATCAATAGTGCCGGCATTCTTAAAGGGATTGCTATCTAAGACAGGCGTGCCTAAAGGTGATCACAGAGTGTCCCGACTCTGTGACCTCTGCAATCCGCTGTCATCTATGACCAAGTGTTAAAGGCGACACTTCACCACCTCCACCAATTCCAACTCTTTGCATCCTTCAACACTCAACGCTCCGCTGATTCCGACGCAGTTGCCATTTTTTTTCTAGCCCCCACCATTCCTGAGCAATCATTTTGGTGAGTTTCAGGACCCAATATGCTAATCAGACTCCCTACTGTTAGGTGGGCGGTCCCAGACTACCTGCTCCTCATAGTAGGGAGTCTAATTAGCATACTGTGTGCTGAAACTACCAGCACTGATTGCTCAGGAATGGTGGGGGCTAGAGAAAAAATTCCAACTCCGCCAGAATCAGTGAAGCGACGACTATTAGTCAATGGGCGGACATGACGGATCCTGACACAATAGGGATCTCTACTTCATAGGGGGTTGTTCAAGTTTAAAAACACAGAACTTCTATCTGCCAGAAACAGCACCACAGCTGTGGTCAGGTTGTGCGGGGTATTACAGCTCATCCACTTCTAAGCCCTTATAAATGAGAATATCTGATGATCCGTCACTGAACCTGAATGAGAGGCGCTCTGCTCAGATCTGGGGCCCGCACCGTTCTCTCGGGATTTGGTCATTTGGACACTTTCCCAGAATCCCCTGCAGCAGATTTCCGATGTCTTTGGCTCCTGATCCGGTTTCTGCCTCCACAGAGGTTAGGACGCCGCAGTTAGGACGCCGCAGCTACCGGCGGTGACATTCCCAGGCGCAAAATAAAATAAAACTTGTTTAACGCAATTTTTCATCCTCTACAGAACAATAAAGTGAGAATTAAAGATATCAGTTCAGAGATTCCTGCCGGCGGCCGCGACGCGCTGCGAGCCGGGGAGGGACATTAGCAGAAAACCTGCGTGTTATTGGCGCGGCGCTGGGACTATATCCCTGGATTAGTAAAGGGCTAAATATGATTTATGGGCCCGGACGCCGATCCTGCGTGATTGCTCTGACGTCCGGAGCCGGAGGAGATTCCTGTATATAGGAGCTGGAGAGTCCGGCGGTGCAGGTGAGTGATGACGTCACTATGGTGCACTGCCTCGTTGTTAACCCTCTGTATACCACATGGCGACACTTTGTAGATGAGGAAACGAAGGAGCTTTGTGATAATTAGCAATGTCTGACTGCATTGTGTGCACAGCTGCGAAGCAGAGCTATGTGTCTCCATGCTTACAGACTACAAACAAACCCCTTGTGTCGTCAGATCCCACAGTCACGTATTACCGCACTTTCACTGCCGCTCTCTTTGACAAACTACAGACTCGTCCGTTTTGTGTATTCAGCTACTGTATGGATCTATGTGTCTCCATGGTTACAGACTACAAACAAAACAACACAACTGAAGGATCCGACTACACAGATGTGCAGGGAGCCGAAGACACAACAGCGGGATTTTATCTGGAATATTTGGAAAGTTGCTTAATAATATGCGGGCCGCCTGGTCCGGTATCTGCCCGATCCCCCCTGCCGATCCCTCCTGCTGATCCCCCTGCCGATCCCTCCTGCTGATCCCCCCTGCCGATCCCCCCTGCCAATCCCTCCTGCTGATCCCCCTGCCGATCCCCCCCGCCAATCCCTCCTGCTGATCCCCCTGCCGATCCCTCCTGCTGATCCCCCTGCCGATCCCCCCCGCCAATCCCTCCTGCTGATCCCCCTGCCGATCCCCCCCGCCAATCCCTCCTGCTGATCCCTCCTGCTGATCCCCCCGCCAATCCCTCCTGCTGATCCCTCCTGCTGATCCCCCCGCCAATCCCTCCTGCTGATCCCTCCTGCTGATCCCCCTGCCGATACCCCCTGCTGATCCCTCTGCCGATACCCCCTGCTGATCCCTCCTGCTGATCCCTCTGCCGATACCCCCTGCTGATCCCTCCTGCTGATCACTCCTGCTGATCCCCCTGCCGATCCCTCCTGCTGATCCCCCTGCTGATCCCTCCTGCTGATCCCTCTGCCGATACCCCCTGCTGATCCCTCCTGCTGATCCCTCTGCCGATCCCTCCTGCTGATCCCCCTGCTGATCCCTCCTGCTGATCCCCCTGCCGATCCCCCCTGCCGGCTGCTTCAGTGTCCTAAGAATGGCGGCATTATATCAGGATAGTAGGGGCTGTAATGTGGTGGACGCCATATTGTATCGATGATGTCACTACCGCAAGATTATAATAAGATAATACACACAGTAGGGGGGCCTGGACCGGCACTCAGGAAGGCCGGACTGGTGTATTTTCGGCGCTCGCCCGTCTGCGCCACCTTTTTGATCTTCCACTTACCGCTTTTTAGAATAGTTGGCCGAGCGAAGAAAAACGAATTGTCGCCATCTATTAAGTCTGAAACTGCTTAACTTCCCACCACCCCCTGCTGGTCCCACATAAAGGGCTGACACTGGCTATCTATGCAGCACTGGATGGCGGTATAGTATATAGTATATACAGATCGTATATCGCCCATGATCACATGGCGCTCGTCTTCCTAAATGCACAAGAATTTACTAACAAAGAGGAAACTTGGAACAAAATGACAGTCTGAGAACATGAAGGCGGAGGACAAATCCCCGGCTGCTGTGTCGGGGGAGACTTCTGTGCAGAGCGTCTCGCTTGGATTTGGCTCCGCGTCCTGCCGGTCAGATAAGGACGAGGAAGATAATGGAGTTGGTGGTTTTCCCAACTTGGCAGAATGACGGCGATTACTCAGGAGGCGAAAGGAAGAGATTTCCCAGCTCAGAGCAACAGAACCAGGGTAATACCAGGTGCAGGGGTTACAGGGGTGCACGGAGGGGTTACCGGGGTGCACAGAGGGGTTACAGGGGTGCACAGAGGGGTTACAGGGGTGCACAGAGGGGGTTACAGGGGTGCACAGAGGGGTTACAGGGGTGCACAGAGGGGGTTACAGGGGTGCACAGAGGGGTTACAGGGGTGCACGGAGGGGTTACAGGGGTGCACGGAGGGGTTACAGGGGTGCACAGAGGGGTTACAGGGGTGCATAGAGGAGGTTACAGGGGTACAGAGAGGCGGTTACAGGGGTGCACGGAGGGGTTACCGGGGTGCACAGAGGGGTTACCGGGGTGCACAGAGGGGTTACAGGGGTGCACGGAGGGGTTACAGGGGTGCACAGAGGGGTTACAGGGGTGCACAGAGGGGTTACAGGGGTGCACAGAGTACAGGGGTGCACAGAGGGGTTACAGGGGTGCACAGAGGGGTTACAGGGGTGCACAGAGTACAGGGGTGCACAGAGGGGTTACAGGGGTACATAGAGGGGTTACAGGGGTGCACGGAGGGGTTACAGGGGTACATAGAGGGGTTACAGGGGTGCACAGAGGGGTTACAGGGGTGCATGGAGGGGTTACAGGGGTGCACAGAGGGGTTACCGGGGTGCACAGAGGGGGTTACAGGGGTGCACAGAGGGGTTACTGGGGTGCACAGAGGGGTTACAGGGGTGCACGGAGGGGTTACAGGGGTACATAGTGGGGTTACAGGGGTGCACGGAGGGGTTACAGGGGTGCACAGAGGGGTTACAGGGGTGCACAGAGGGGTTACAGGGGTGCACAGAGGGGGTTACACAGGTGCACAGAGGGGTTACACGGGTGCACAGAGGGGTTACACGGGTGCAGCGGGATTACAGGGGTGCACAGAGGGGTTACAGGGGTACATAGAGGGGTTACAAGGGTGCACGGAGGGGTTACAGGGGTGCACGGAGGGGTTACAGGGGTGCATAGAGGAGGTTACAGGGGTGCACAGAGGGGGTTACAGGGGTGCACAGAGGGGTTACAGGGGTGCACAGAGGGGTTACAGGGGTACATAGAGGGGTTACAGGGGTGCACAGAGGGGTTACAGGGGTGCACGGAGGGGTTACAGGGGTGCATAGAGGAGGTTACAGGGGTGCACAGAGGGGTTACAGGGGTGCACAGAGGGGTTACAGGGGTGCACAGAGGGGGTTACAGGGGTGCACAGAGGGGTTACTGGGGTGCACAGAGGGGTTACAGGGGTGCATAGAGGAGGTTACAGGGGTACAGAGAGGCGGTTACGGGGTGCATAGAGGAGGTTACAGGGGTGCACAGAGGGGTTACAGGGGTGCATAGAGGGGTTACAGGGGTGCACAGAGGGGGTTACAGGGGTGCACAGAGGGGTTACTGGGGTGCACAGAGGGGTTACAGGGGTGCATAGAGGAGGTTACAGGGGTACAGAGAGGCGGTTACGGGGTGCATAGAGGGGTTACAGGGGTGCACGGAGGGGTTACAGGGGTGCATAGAGGGGTTACAGGGGTGCATAGAGGAGGTTACAGGGGTGCACAGAGGGGTTACAGGGGTGCACAGAGGGGATTACAGGGGTGCACAGAGGGGTTACAGGGGTGCACGGAGGGGTTACAGGGGTGCATAGAGGAGGTTACAGGGGTGCACAGAGGGGTTACAGGGGTGCACAGAGGGGGTTACAGGGGTGCACAGAGGGGTTACTGGGGTGCACAGAGGGGTTACAGGGGTGCACAGAGGGGTTACAGGGGTGCATAGAGGAGGTTACAGGGGTACAGAGAGGCGGTTACGGGGGTGCACAGAGGGGTTACAGGGGTGCACAGAGGGGTTACAGGGGTGCATAGAGGAGGTTACAGGGGTACATAGAGGGGTTACAGGGGTGCATAGAGGAGGTTACAGGGGTGCACAGAGGGGTTACAGGGGTGCATAGAGGGGGTTACAGGGGTACATAGAGGGGTTACAGGGGTGCATAGAGGAGGTTACAGGGGTGCACAGAGGGGTTACAGGGGTGCATAGAGGAGGTTACTGGGGTGCACAGAGGGGTTACAGGGGTACATAGAGGGGTTACAAGGGTGCACAGAGGGGTTACAGGGGTGCACAGAGGGGTTACAGGGGTGCATAGAGGAGGTTACAGGGGTGCAGAGAGGCGGTTACAGGGGTGCATAGAGGAGGTTACTGGGGTGCACAGAGGGGTTACAGGGGTGCATAGAGGAGGTTACAGGGGTGCATAGAGGAGGTTACAGGGGTGCACGGAGGGGTTACAGGGGTACATAGTGGGGTTACAGGGGTGCACAGAGGGGTTACTGGGGTGCACAGAGGGGTTACAGGGGTGCACAGAGGGGTTACAGGGGTGCATAGAGGAGGTTACAGGGGTACAGAGAGGCGGTTACGGGGTGCACAGAGCCTCTGCTACATTTGCCCTAGTCAGCTCTGCTACATGTGACCGGCTCACCACTGCTATATCTGTACACAGCTGAAGCTTCTTCCATCTTGACCAGTGTAAGGACGTCTTCAAGGGCTGAATACATTACCTGGAGGATCCTGTGGAGGACTAGAGACTCACCTTCACCTAAAGAATCACTTTTAGCAACAGGAGAACATGAAGTGAGGGCGGCCAACAGAGAGCAATAGCTGTATGTGTACCCTGTAATGTATCACTACATGTAGCAGAGCTGATATTGTACCTGTCCACAGGCGGGATTGTCCATTAATATGGTCCTACATGCAGGTACTGATGAGACTACCTCCCCCTCCTCCCAGGGGCGCGGCGGTCATATCCTGCCCCATAGCAGAGCTGAGTAACATTCTGCAACATAGGAGGGCTGAGTTTGTCACTTGGCATGCTAAGCTCCTGCTATCTATCGTAAGGACGGACCATAAATATTTAAGTCCTGGAAAACTCCTTTAAGACACATCATGAGTTTTGTATTGGTGGGGTCGGACTCTTGGCTCCCCCGCTGATCAGCTGTTTAAAGGGGCCACAGGGCTCGGAGTTGGGGGTTTTGGCGCTGACCAGTACTGCGGCCCCCTGATTCTCAGGATTGAAGGTCAGACCCCCACCCTCATAAATCCTAGCGATAAGCCCCCACTATAATATCGGAGTGCCCCTTTAATGCTTCCTGCAGACAGTTCAGCCTGGCTGAGGACATCGCGCTACATCCAATACATCTCCTTATCTCCTTTGTATTACAGACGGCGCACACTAAACCAGCTCTGCTATTCCCAAGTCACTTTCTGCATGCACACAAACAATGCCGGCTCTGCTGCGCCGCGCCGCCCGAAAACCCCTCGCTCCAGCCAGTATTAAAATGAAATTCACAGATCACAGAAGACGGATCGTAACTCAGAAGTGGCTCAGAGACCGGTGGGAGAGCAGCGAGCGTGGCATCTGCCGAGGATCAGCCGCCCGTACCAGACCGGTGTCACAGAAACGCGTCTGCGCCCCCTGGACCAGAAAATACAAGTCATGTAATCGAGACCGTGCCCCATAACTGCGGAGTCACACACGACTAGCACAGAACTGTGCACTTTGGGAGGGAGACTGTAGAATAGGATGGGGACGGAGTCAGGATGTCTGATCTGTCCTGCAGGGCCCCCTGGTGGCCTAGGTTGGCAACAAAGGGGTGTTGGTGCCCTAGGATTGGTCACTAGGGGGTGCTGGTGCCCTAGGATTGGCCACTAGGGGGTGCTGGTGCCCTAGGATTGGCCACTAGGGGGTGCTGGTGCCCTAGGATTGGTCACTAGGGGGCGCTGGTGCTCTAGGATTGGCCACTAGGGGGTGCTGGTGCTCTAGGATTGGCCACTAGGGGGTGCTGGTGCCCTAGGATTGGTCACTAGGGGGTGCTGGTGCCCTAGGATTGGTCCCTAGGGGGTGCTGGTGCCCTAGGATTGGTCACTAGGGGGTGCTGGTGCCCTAGGATTGGCCACTAGGGGGCGCTGGTGCCCTAGGATTGGTCACTAGGGGGTGCTGGTGCCCTAGGATTGGTCACTAGGGGGTGCTGGTGCTCTAGGATTGGCCACTAGGGGGTGCTGGTGCCCTAGGATTGGCCACTAGGGGGCGCTGGTGCTCTAGGATTGGCCACTAGGGGGTGCTGGTGCCCTAGGATTGGTCACTAGGGGGTGCTGGTGCCCTAGGATTGGTCACTAGGGGGCGCTGGTGCTCTAGGATTGGCCACTAGGGGGTGCTGGTGCCCTAGGATTGGCCACTAGGGGGTGCTGGTGCCCTAGGATTGGTCACTAGGGGGTGCTGGTGCCCTAGGATTGGTCACTAGGGGGTGCTGGTGCCCTAGGATTGGCCACTAGGGGGCGCTGGTGCCCTAGGATTGGTCCCTAGGGGGTGCTGGTGCTCTAGGATTGGCCACTAGGGGGCGCTGGTGCCCTAGGATTGGTCCCTAGGGGGTGCTGGTGCTCTAGGATTGGCCACTAGGGGGTGCTGGTGCTCTAGGATTGGCCACTAGGGGGTGCTGGTGCTCTAGGATTGGTCACTAGGGGGTGCTGATGCCCTAGGATTGGTCACTAGGGGGTGCTGGTGCCCTAGGATTGGTCACTAGGGGGAGCTGGTGCCCTAGGATTGGCCACTAGGGGGCGCTGGTGCCCTAGGATTGGTCCCTAGGGGGTGCTGGTGCCCTAGGATTGGCCACTAGGGGGTGCTGATGCCCTAGGATTGGTCCCTAGGGGGTGCTGGTGCTCTAGGATTGGTCCCTAGGGGGTGCTGGTGCTCTAGGATTGGCCACTAGGGGGTGCTGGTGCTCTAGGATTGGTCACTAGGGGGTGCTGGTGCCCTAGGATTGGCCACTAGGGGGTGCTGGTGCCCTAGGATTGGCCACTAGGGGGTGCTGGTGCCCTAGGATTGGCCACTAGGGGGTGCTGATGCCCTAGGATTGGTCACTAGGGGGTGCTGATGCCCTAGGATTGGTCCCTAGGGGGTGCTGGTGCCCTAGGATTGGCCACTAGGGGGTGCTGGTGCCCTAGGATTGGCCACTAGGGGGTGCTGTTGCTCTAGGATTGGTCACTAGGGGGTGCTGATGCCCTAGGATTGGTCCCTAGGGGGTGCTGGTGCTCTAGGATTGGTCACTAGGGGGTGCTGGTGCTCTAGGATTGGCCACTAGGGGGTGCTGGTGCTCTAGGATTGGCCACTAGGGGGTGCTGGTGCTCTAGGATTGGTCCCTAGGGGGTGCTGGTGCCCTAGGATTGGCCACTAGGGGGTGCTGGTGCTCTAGGATTGGTCCCTAGGGGGTGCTGGTGCCCTAGGATTGGCCACTAGGGGGTGCTGGTGCTCTAGGATTGGCCACTAGGGGGTGCTGGTGCTCTAGGATTGGTCCCTAGGGGGTGCTGGTGCCCTAGGATTGGCCACTAGGGGGTGCTGGTGCTCTAGGATTGGCCACTAGGGGGTGCTGGTGCTCTAGGATTGGCCACTAGGGGGTGCTGGTGCTCTAGGATTGGCCACTAGGGGGCGCTCTAGTCTATGAGATATCGGGTGATCATCACTCACATGATACAAGGCGGCTAACTATTATATAGATGAATTATTATACACCAGGTGAGTGTCCTGCTCGTGTACTCACATGGTGGCCCCTGCATAGAGGAAGTACATACAGATGTGGCCCCCGGGCTCTGACAGCTCTCATCTATAGTATTCACAATTCTGCAGGCTCCATTACATTCTGGGTCGTGTCCCCTTTACCTCAGGCTCTGCACATTCACCTAATTTAGGAATCACTAACTGTCCCCGCCCCCTTGTATTATTAGAGCTAATGTCCACAGGCTTGCTGACTGTTTCCAATAAAAGGGAACTCTAAGCAGGTGATGTAGAAACGTATCTATATAAAGTAGCTGCCCATGTCCTCAGAGCCACAGCCGAGCCCTGCACATCCCCCAGCCTGTCAGCAGAAGGCGCCGACTGTCAGCACAACTCTATCCCAGTGCTGAGTCCTGCAGCAGCCACTAGGGGGAGCCAGAACACAGACATTTCTACACGTCACATGACTCTTAGAGGAAGGTTTGCTGCTGCGGTGAGTGTCAGGCCCCCGCCATCCCAGGACCCTCCTGACCAGCAGTGCTCACACGTTTCTATTAGGTTCAGTACAATATAACAATTTGGGTTCTTACTGCGGCCCCGAAGGGCGATTTGTCATGTAGAAATGTATATAAATGTGTCTGCTAATCTCACTAGTCGCTGAAAGCAGCTCGATGGGACCGGCGTGACTGATGGCGGCGAAGGGCTGCAGCCGCTGATATCCATCATTAACTCCACAGCTCCAGGAGCGGCCATCAATCACTGAGCACGCAACGGCCAGCAGGGGACGCCGGCTGTCAGGCCTCATACACACAGTGTGGGCTTGTATGTGGCTAGGATATAGGGCAAATCAGGGTGGCAGATTACGGCATGAGTAACCTCCATGCAGCCTTAAAGGGATTCTCCACATTTTAACCCCAAGCCATTTCTAGGTCCAATTTTCTGCGCTAAATAACCTTTTAATATTTCTTTATAGCAAACTGAGCTCCAAATCCCTTGCAGAGAGGTAAATAAAACAAAAATCAGAATCCCCCCTCACTACCTGAAGCCACCACTAGAGGGCGCTGTGCTACTGAGTTCGATGTATGGACAGTAAGCTCCTGAGCTCCTCCTAGTGGTCAGTGTAGGAAATGCAGCTACAGAATCCATAAGGCTTATGGATAGCAGGGAAGAAGGGACCAGAACACACCCAGTAACCGTCGGACATGGCGCAGCGGGGGATTATTCAGATGGTTAGCACTTCTATTTGTTCTTGAACCCCGTTAGCAAAAAAGTTTTTCAATCTGGACAACTCCTTTAAGACTTCATCTACTGGGCATATGATGTGCCGCCATATTGTGCACCATATTACTGAGGGGACAGATTCTACAAAATACGATATCCAGTAGTCAATGCAACTATTTTTGTCTGCTCTGATTCTGTATGAAATCATAAGCAACGAAACAAAGCTGATGGCGGCGCGGTCTCGGGCCATACAGCTCTGGGGGGCGCCATATTACTGTTATACTATGACATATTGATGTTTGAAAGCAAAAAGTCAAGGAGGTAGAAAGAACCCACCCACGGGTGTAACATAAGAGGGCAAGTGACGGGAATCCAGACCGTTCAGCTGCAATGTTCCGATTCCGTCTCCAGTTACGCAATGAAGTTCAGCTCTGGAGAACAAACTGCTGCTCTCATTATGTCATTATAGTTAGATAGAACTGCCGGTCTTACTGATTCTTGACGAACTGCAAACATTTTTTATTTTTTTTTGCAATTTTTCAAGAAATGTTATTTATAAATCTTCCAGAAATCTCTTACTAGGTCTATCTGCGGCCCATTGTCTTCCAGTCCCCACGTTCTCTCACGGGCTCCGACCTCTACGAGCGTCTTCCCTATTCTAATAAGTTTCTCTAACTAACCACAAAAGGGCCATTCAGTTCCATGAATGGTTTCCATCGCGACGCGGCGGCGGAGGGCAGGGAGCGCTTGCATCGAGCAAGACGACCATAAGTGCAGTCACAGTAATTAAGAGGCTGCCGCTCGTTATTGTGCCTGAGAGAATGGAGAGCAACAAGTAGGACGCCATCCAAGCGTAGGGCGGCCGCGGCCATGGTGGTGCGCCAGGATTTATAGGCCCGGTGTGTCCAGAATAATTCTCCTCTAATCCTCTTTCTTTTTGCCAACCGTAAAGTTTTTTTTTTTGTCTTCTCGCTGCTTGCGCGCCGCGCCGTGTTTGTAAATGTGAGAGGGACGAGGCGGCGGGAGCTCAAAAAGATCAAAGGCCTAGCAGGCAACAAGACCTCTGGAAGGGTGTTGCCATAGAAACTCTAGTAGCCGAGGTCTATAATGGAAAAAAAATCTTCATTGTAAGCCGCACGTCGCGCAAAATAAAAAAAAAATCCAAACGGGAGGGAGGAAAATCCTTGGCAACGTGGCAGCATGTTAAAAAGGATGAGTGGAAGTGGCGGCGGCAGCGAGCTTAGTGACTCACGCTGAGGTAACAACGACGTGACGGAGAATATTTTTAGGAGAGGCAAAGAGGAGTACAAAGAAAATCCGTGGCAGGCGGAGCGGTAACGCTGACAGGATCAATCACGCCGGGTGGATTCACTTCTAGTGACACGACCAGAGGAAGAGTTTGGCTTCTCGCTCTGAGAACATCGGGACGTCAATGTCGTTATCTTGTGAGGAGACGAGATAAGCGGCGGAGTCTCTAATGATTCAAGGCAAGGTTCATCTCCCGGCCGACACCTAGACGTAGCGCTGCAATCAATGGGACGTCCCGAACCTCAAGTCATCTTATCTGAGGAGCTTTGACCGCCCAGCATGAGAATACCCCTGGAAGAACCTGTCGTAGAAGCGGAGGGACGGTCATCAAACCAAAAAGGTGAAGCTACTTTGTCATAGAAAATATTCGGACAGGAAGGCTCCGCCATAGCCAAAGATGCAACCGAAACAACTGCAATTTTCAACAGACTAGAAGTAGACATTAATTTGGGGAACACTTGGGGGTAGAAGCGGCGGCACAGAGCTTATTGACTTACACTGAGGTAACAATGACCTTACCAAGAATATTTTTAGGAAAAAGGGCACAAAAAACCCATCGCTGGGCGGACCGGTAATGCCGACATGAATCAAGATGGCGGATTTACTTTTACTGACATGACCGGAGGACTTGGAACAATGGCCTTCAAGACGTCAATGTTGTTTTCTTGTGAGGAGACGAGACGACAAACGGTGGAGTCTATAATGATTAAAGACAAGGGTCGCCATCTGGCCTTCCCCTAGACAAATTACTAAAATCAATAGGACCTCCAATCATCTTACGTGAGGGGCTTCCACCACCCAGCGCAAAGATTTCCTTGCAAGAACCTTGAGTAGAAGGCGAGGGCAGGTTATCGAACCAAAAACGTGGAGCTACTTTGTCATAAAAATATTATGGGCAGGAAACATCGGCAATGGCTGAAGAGTCGTCTGAGACAGACTAGATGTAGACTAGACTAGACGTAGACATTCATTGGGGAACACTTGGGGTAGTAGCGGTGGCACAAGCTCAGTGACTCACACTGAGGTACCAATGACCTTATGGAGAATATTTTTAAGAGAGGCAAAGATGGGCCCAACTAAAATCTGCAGGGAGGCGGAACGGTAATGCCGACAGAATCAATCAAGATGGGTGGATTCACTTTAAATGATATGAGCGGAGGAAGAGTTCCACTTCTCTGTCTCAGAACATTGGCCTTCAAGACGTCAATATCATTATCTTGTGAGAAGCCGAGACGCGAAGCGGTGGAGTCTATAATGATTAAAGACAAGGTTCCTCTTCTAGTCTTCACCTAGACCTATTACTAGAATCAATAGGACCTCCAATCATCTTATGTAAGGGGCTTCCACCACCCAGCACAAAGATTTCCTTGGAAGAACCTTGCTTAGAAACAGAGGTCGGATTGCTGAGTTGAAAATGTAAAATTTCATCTTTGAAGATAGATTGTCATAAAAAATATTATAACTGGACGTCTTACGGCAGCTGAAGATTCTTCTGAGACAGCTGCAAGGTTCAGCAGACTAGAGACGTAGATGGTAACTTGCCGTGCACTCACTAGGGGCTTCCTTGAACCTGATAGTTTTGGCTGCTCTAAGGTCATGTGGCTAAATTACACCCGGTATTATTATATAATAGTAAGGGTTAACCCCTTAACCACACTAGATGTCTAACTATAGTACATGTTGATTCACAACCACCGAGGACCACCATGTCTAATGTATATTAACTACTTCATCATCCTAGACCACCAGAGATACTACATCATCCTCTTAGACCACCAGAGATACTACATCATCTTAGACCACCAGAGATACTACTTCATCCTCTTAGACCACCAGAGATACTACATCATCCTCTTAGACCACCAGAGATACTACATCATCTTAGACCACCAGAGATACTACTTCATCCTCTTAGACCACCAGAGATACTACGTCATCATCCTAGACCACCAGAGATACTACTTCATCATCCTAGACCACCAAAAATACTACTTCATCATCATAGACCACCAGAGATACTACATCATCTTAGACCACCAGAGATACCACATCATCAACCTAGACCACCAGAGATACTACGTCATCATCCTAGACCACCAGAGATACTACATCATCATCCTAGACCACCAGAGATACTACGTCATCATCCTAGACCACCAGAGATACTACATCATCTTAGACCACCAGAGATACTACATCATCCTAGACCACCAAAAATACTACTTCATCATCCTAGACCACCAGAGATACTACATCATCTTAGACCACCAGAGATACTACTTCATCCTCTTAGACCACCAGAGATACTACTTCATCATCCTAGACCACCAGAGATACTACTTCATCATCCTAGACCACCAGAGATACTACATCATCTTAGACCACCAGAGATACTACATCATCCTAGACCACCAAAAATACTACTTCATCATCCTAGACCACCAGAGATACTACATCATCTTAGACCACCAGAGATACTACTTCATCCTCTTAGACCACCAGAGATACTACTTCATCATCCTAGACCACCAGAGATACTACTTCATCATCCTAGACCAACAAAAATACTACTTCATCATTCTAGACCACCAGAGATACTACTTCATCCTCTTAGACCACCAGAGATACTACATCATCCTAGACCACCAGAGATATTACATCATCCTAGACCACCAGAGATACTACGTAATCATCCTAGACCACCAGAGATACTACGTAATCATCCTAGACCACCAGAGATACTACGTAATCATCCTAGACCACCAGAGAAGTTAGGTATTAGCCACTCACTCTCTTTAGACCCCCAGAGTGGATTGAACTTATGGTTTAATCTGTTCTCTTGGTCCTGCGTTCTTCATACAGCGTTGGGCTAGTGTAGCATGAGCCGGGCACAGGTGGAGTAAGCCGCTGTAAACTACTAAGATGAGGCTCTTTTTGGGTTAACAGAAGCTAATGGTAGAGAGCTTGAGGAAGAGAATTCCAGGGTAAAGGGGAAGCTCAAGAGATGTCTGGAGTTTTCAGACAGGAAAAAATACGGCTGGTAGTGGAGGGTGTGTAGGGTGAGACATGTTGGATCAGAAGTTCAGAAAGGACTTTGTAGGTTACTATTCTGAATTTTGATCTCCATGGGTTCTAGATCATGATTTGATTAACTATAATGGCGGAGTTTAGCAGGTAACAGTGGTGGAGTAAGATGTTGAGCATGAAGAGTCCACAGGCTTGGTGGCTGAAGAACAAAGAAGATGATGAGCCCCAATATTGGACTTAGGACTAAAATGAATGGGAGTCAATTGACCAGTGCCAGAGAGAGGTTTCTATGACCCATCAGATAAAAAAAATTCTGGGGATCCATCCACCAACAAATCCTATTAAATAGACCATAGTGCCCTTCAAATTTGGGTGTCTTCTGCTGTTGTAGCATGGGCCCACCAGTGGATGCTCTTGTTCTCTAGTGGGCTCTGTCAATATGTCAGACACAGGGAGCGATATGGAGGCGCACCAGGGCTATATCTATATACATAGTGTATATATTAGGGCTCCAACCTCTAATAATGTGATGACTCTGCTCATCTCACTCCAGTCTATACAGTAAAGCTCATCAGTAAGGTTCATAAAGCAGGAAACATCAGCAAATAGTGCGCTCGACTGACCGGCTCACAGGGGAATATTTCTGTAGATAGTCAAAAGTACAATAAAAACACACTAAAAACTTTAGAAAAAAACTTTACTAGCAAAGAACACGGATGAATCTTGAGAGGGTACGTGACAGGCTCTGATCTGATGCTCGGCCAGATTTCTAGGCGGACAGCACAAGGTCCCCCGCGCCCCTGTCATTTGTCTACAGCACATTCGATCGTGCCCGGGCGAGGCCGCGTCTCTGAAGATTACCGATGCGCTCAATACTCAGAATAATCTCAGAATGCAAAGTTGGATTAAGAAAATGAACCTGAGCGTCGCCTGTCACAGCAATTCCAATCTGCCTGATCTGACGTGATTACTTACCGTCCTCAGACAGTCGGGACTCACTTGAAATAAAACGACCGCCGTCAGCTTTACCCGGCAAAATGTAATATTTGTATAATTGAGTCGTTCTGAAATGTTCATCTCAAGACGATTAGATGACAGTCGGAAGACACTTAAGGAACATTTCTCCCCAACTTTAAGAAATCCACAGTAAATACAAGTTCTCGCTTCTGTCAAAACGGTAAAAAATTCCTGAGATTCAGCTGCTGAGAGAAAATGGGGCGACAACCAAGTTTTTTTTATTGGAGGTGTCCCAAACCTTAAAGGGGATGTCCAGGCAAAAATGGACAAGCTTATTACTCAAATAAAAAAAATCCAGCTTTCCATGATGCTCCGAGACCGCCCAGCACGGTCCGTCCTCTTATCTTCTGGTGGAAATCCCCACCACACGTGACCACTGAGGCCAATCAGGGCAGTGATGTCACTTCCTGTGACATCATAGGTCTCTTCCTAAGGCCTGCTGAGGCCGCTGATTGATCTGAGCAGTCACGTGACCATTGAGGTCAATCAGGGCAGTGATGTCACTTCCTGTGACATCATAGGTCTCTTCCTAAGGCCTGCTGAGGCCGTTGATTGATCTGAGCAGTCACGTGACCACTGAGGCCAATCAGGGCAGTGATGTCACTTCCTGTGACATCATAGGTCTCTTCCTAAGGCCTGCTGAGGCCGCTGATTGATATGAGCAGTCACGTGACCATTGAGGTCAATCAGGGCAGTGATGTCACTTTCTGTGACATCATAGGTCTCTTCCTAAGGCCTGCTGAGGCCGTTGATTGATCTGAGCAGTCACGTGACCACTGAGGCCAATCAGGGCAGTGATGTCACTTCCTGTGACATCATAGGTCTCTTCCTAAGGCCTGCTGAGGCCGCTGATTGATCTAAGCAGTCACGTGACCTCTGAAGCCAATCAGGGCAGTGATGTCACTTCCTGTGACATCATAGGTCTCTTCCTAAGGCCTGCTGAGGCCGCTGATTGATCTAAGCAGTCACGTGACCTCTGAAGCCAATCAGCAGCTTCAGGAGAAGGGATCCGGGACGTCACATCCAGTGAGAAGGTTCACTTTGAGAAGACGCCGGAACAGAAGTAACAGACCGTGCTGGAGCACCGGGGACGGGTATTATTTTTTCTTATTTTTTTCACCTTCCCCAGCATGTTTAAAATATAGAAAAGCCCCCAGACAAACTATTTAAGGGCCAATGTGCCAAGAAGACATTTTGGACCTGGGGTATTTGCCGTTTTTGCATAGAAGGAATCCAGGATTAGCTGATCGCGTGTGACAAGCTTTTCTAACCTCCTGCAGGTGAGATCTGGTATTACACGTTGACCATCCATATCCAATCAGCCTCTTAAAGGGATACTTTCATTTTAGACATTTATGTCCACACCACATAAAAAGCTATAACTACCTGCTAGGTCGGGGGTCACACTGGGTCCACTACATTCCTGCGGTTTTACTATGTACTGTGTATGGTATATAGGGTGATTGGTAGACAGCCTTCCTTTAATGGGTGAGGGTCTCAGACGTCCCTGTCCCTTATTGCACATGGGACTATCCCTTTAAGTCTGCAATGCAGACTCTCCAGGGAAATTATTTTGCTCCTTACTCTTGTGGAGTGAACACTGACCAATGTTGGGCGAGGCGTACATCTCATTGCGTATCCCGGCTAAGACTCCAGAATCAATACTTGGCGGTTGTATAGAGGGTTGTAGCCATCAGTCACCGGCGGAGATTTCTGCTGTGAAGGCGCTCGTTCCTCCGCTGACATATGCAGCTATTTGTCAGGACACAGATGGACATTATTGTGTTAAGCCGTATGAGACAGTAACGGAGAGAATGAGGTTTTATACGCTCGGCTAAGTCTGATGTTTGTTTGGCAAGATTTGCAAGTCAGGCAAAAAAACTACAAAATAAGTGAACGATGAAAATAATTTGTGAGGGGCCGGAACGCACCGGCTACATAATATTATCTCCAATCTGGTGGATTTTTAATCAGTAGGACATGAAGACGTGAAAGTGCATAATATATCTTATTGGAGGGACAGTGACATCTTCTTCATCGTTCCTTCCTGGCAGGTTTAAATTTCAAAAAAGTCCATCTAGTGTAAAACAGAAAATAAAAGAGGAGGGAGATGCAGCTGCAGCAGAGAAGGAGAGGAAGTGAGAAGAGGAAGATCAACTGCAGTGTAGATAGGTTTGCGGGGGGGGGAGTAGATGCAGCTGCAGGAGAGAAGGAGAGGAAGTAAGAAGAGGAAGATACACTGCAGTGTAGATAGGTTTGTGGGGGGGGGATGCAGCTGCAGCAGAGAAGGAGAGGAAGTGAGAAGAGGAAGATCAAGTGCAGTGTAGATAGGTGTGTGTGGGGGGGGAGATGCAGCTGCAGCAGAGTAGGTGAGGAAGTATGAAGAGGAAGCTCAACTGCAGTGTAGATAAGTGTGTGTGTGTGTGTGGGGGGGAGATGCAGCTGCAGCAGAGTAGGAGAGGAAGTGAGAAGAGGAAGATCAAGTGCAGTGTAGTTAGGTGTGTGTGTGGGGGGGAGATGCAGCTGCAGCAGAGAAGGAGAGGAAGTGAGAAGAGGAAGATCAAGTACAGTGTAGATAGGTGTGTGTGTGTTGGGGCAAGGGAGATGCAGCTCAGCAGGGTAGGAGAGGAAGTCAAAAGAGGAAGATCAATTGCAGTGTAGATAGGTGTGTGTGGGGGGGAGATGCAGCTGCAGCAGAGAAGGAGAGGAAGTGAGAAGAGGAAGATCAACTGCAGTGTAGATAGATGTGTGTCTGTGGGGGGAGATGCAGCTGCAGCAGAGAAAGAGAGGAAGTGAGAAGAGGAAGAGGGGGGAGGAAGTTGCACCAGAAACAAAGAGGGGGAGAGAGGGAGAAGATGCAACTGCAGTTTAGATAAGAAGGATGGGAGGCAGAGGCAGTTGTGGCAGATAAATGGAGGGAGTGAAGTGAGATGCTGCTGGAGCACAAATAGAGAGGAGAGGGGGAATATGCAGCTGCAGTAAACAGGGTGGAAGGTAAAGGAAAAAGTGGAAGGAAGTTGCAGCAGAGAGAAAGATGAGATGAGAGGAGGGAGATGCAGCAGCAGTATAGAGAGGGAGAAGGGGAAAGGAGGAAGATGCAACTGCAGAAAAAGGCAGGGAGAGGCGGCAGAGACAAAGAAACCAAAGTTAAGGGGTTCAGCCTTAGCAGAGACAGCGAGGAAAGGGGAGAGGAGGGAGATACAGCTGCAGCCAAGCCAGGGAGGAGGGGAATACAGCTGCAGTGAAGACAGAAATGAGGGTAGAAGAGGAAGATGCAGCTGCAGTTAAAGGGGTATAAGGAGAGAAGGGAAATGCAACTGGAGTTTCAAGAGGGGGAGTAATAGGGGATGGAGCATCGACTGAGCAAATGTACAAGAAACCATCAGAGGAAATGAAAAATACCCCAAATGTGCAGGTTACAGCCATCGACTTTGTCACCTGGGCTCCATGGCGGACTCCTACGTAGGGTTTGGTGAACCCATTGATGTTGTCTCCCAATTCCTTATCATGCTCCCTAGTTCGGGTTCTCCTCTGCCATTTGCCGCTGCAGTTTCTGTATACTTCTGTATAGTTTCTGTATACTTCTGTAGAGTTTCTGTATACTTCTTTGGTTCCACATACCTGAGGTTTTTCTGCGATTTCCTTTTTACATTTATTGTCTTTGAAAAACTTTAATAAAAATTGATGAGACCTAAATACAGACGAGGGCTCGGGGGGAAATTTCACGACAGTCACAGAGATGGAAAATGTCAATGAGACGTAATAGGGGACAATCCATTAGGTGACGTTTTAGGGATGGCCGCGGGTTTGGTCATCTGTAATGATTTCCTATTACCTTTCTCAAAGGATCCAGATGCAATTGCCATTGACTGCAATAAACCTAATTGACCACAATTCTTGTCGTGTCGTTCACATGTCTGCTCTGTCTTGTGGTTACGTGCCGGGAATAGAGAAGTAACCTGCACATCCACATGATACCTGATCCCGTATACACTGCATAGTATAGAAGCGCAAATAAGAGTAATATTACATGGTCAGACCGAGGAACGATATGCAGTCAGTATAGACAAGACTTTACCATAGTGGTCTGGAGATGTCTGCTGTGATCATGTGATGTGTGATGTCACACTGACGCCAAGTCATTATCTATAATCTACTTCAAGACAATCCAAGTGCAGGGATCAATGCCACAGGAACAGCGCAGAATGGAGGCGAATATAAGTGGCTGCATGTAATAATAAGTCTGCCCTGCAGCAGGAATCCCGGGAGACAGACTTGGCTCTCATATAAAAGGGCTGTCCGGGATGAGAAAACATCTTTAATAATTTACTAGTTTATTAGCATATATATATCTTTATGCATACATCCTATATTATACTCCAGAGCTGCGCTCACTATTCTGCTGGTGCAGTCACTGTGTACATACATTACATTACTTATCCTGTATTATACTCCAGAGCTGCGCTCACTATTCTGCTGGTACAGTAACTGTGTACATACATTACATTACTTACCCTGTATTATACCCCAGAGCTGCGCTCACTATTCTGCTGGTGCAGTCACTGTGTACATACATTACATTACTTATCCTATATTATACTCCAGAGCTGCGCTCACTATTCTGCTGGTGCAGTCACTGTGTACATACATTACATTACTTATCCTGTATTATACTCCAGAGCTGCGCTCACTATTCTGCTGGTGCAGTCACTGTGTACATACATTACATTACTTATCCTGTATTATACTCCAGAGCTGCGCTCACTATTCTGCTGGTACAGTCACTGTGTACATACATTACATTACTTACCCTGTATTATACCCCAGAGCTGCGCTCACTATTCTGCTGGTACAGTCACTGTGTACATACATTACATTACTTATCCTGTATTATACTCCAGAGCTGCGCTCACTATTCTGCTGGTGCAGTCACTGTGTACATACATTACATTACTTATCCTGTATTATACTCCAGAGCTGCGCTCACTATTCTGCTGGTACAGTAACTGTGTACATACATTACATTACTTACCCTGTATTATACCCCAGAGCTGCGCTCACTATTCTGCTGGTACAGTAACTGTGTACATACATTACATTACTTACCCTGTATTATACCCCAGAGCTGCGCTCACTATTCTGCTGGTGCAGTCACTGTGTACATACATTACATTACTTATCCTGTGTTATACCCCAGAGCTGCGCTCACTATTCTGCTGGTGCAGTCACTGTGTACATACATTACATTACTTATCCTGTATTATACTCCAGAGCTGCGCTCACTATTCTGCTGGTGCAGTCACTGTGTACATACATTACATTACTTACCCTGTATTATACTCCAGAGCTGCGCTCACTATTCTGCTGGTGCAGTCACTGTGTACATACATTACATTACTTACCCTGTATTATACTCCAGAGCTGCACTCACTATTCTGCTGGTACAGTCACTGTGTACATACATTACATTACTTACCCTGTATTATACTCCAGAGCTGCGCTCACTATTCTGCTGGTGCAGTCACTGTGTACATACATTACATTACTTACCCTGTATTATACTCCAGAGCTGCGCTCACTATTCTGCTGGTACAGTCACTGTGTACATACATTACATTACTTACCCTGTATTATACTCCAGAGCTGCGCTCACTATTCTGCTGGTACAGCCACTGTGTACATACATTACATTACTTATCCTGTATTATACCCCAGAGCTGCGCTCACTATTCTGCTGGTACAGCCACTGTGTACATACATTACATTACTTATCCTGTATTATACTCCAGAGCTGCGCTCACTATTCTGCTGGTGCAGTCACTGTGTACATACATTACATTACTTATCCTGTATTATACTCCAGAGCTGCGCTCACTATTCTGCTAGTACAGTCACCGTGTACATACATTACATTACTTATCCTGTATTATACTCCAGAGCTGCGCTCACTATTCTGCTGGTGCAGTCACTGTGTACATACATTACATTAGTTACCCTGTATTATAATCCAGAGCTGCGCTCACTATTCTGCTGGTGCAGTCACTGTGTACATACATTACATTACTTATCCTGTATTATACTCCAGAGCTGCGCTCACTATTCTGCTGGTACAGTCACTGTGTACAAACATTACATTACTTATCCTGTATTAAACTCCAGAGCTGCGCTCACTATTCTGCTGGTGCAGTCACTGTGTACATACATTACATTATACTCCAGAGCTGCGCTCACTATTCTGCTGGTACAGTCACCGTGTACATACATTACATTACTTATCCTGTATTATAATCCAGAGCTGCGCTCACTATTCTGCTGGTGCAGTCACTGTGTACATTAATTACATTACTTATCCTGTATTATACTCCAGAGCTGCGCTCACTATTCTGCTGGTACAGTCACTGTGTACATACATTACATTACTTATCCTGTATTATACTCCAGAGCTGCGCTCACTATTCTGCTGGTGGAGTCACTGTGTACATACATTACATTACTTATCCTGTATTATACTCCAGAGCTGAGCTCACTATTCTGCTAGTACAGTCACCGTGTACATTCATTACATTTCTTATCCTGTATTATACTCCAGAGCTGCGCTCACTATTCTGCTGGTGCAGTCACTGTGTACATTAATTACATTACTTATCCTCTATTATACTCCAGAGCTGCGCTCACTATTCTGCTGGTGCAGTCACTGTGTACATACATTACATTACTTATCCTGTATTATACTCCAGAGCTGCGCTCATTATTCTGCTGGTACAGTCACTGTGTACATACATTTCATTACTTATCCTGTATTATACTCCAGAGCTGCGCTCACTATTCTGCTGGTACAGTCACTGTGTACATACATTACATTACTTATTCTCTATTACACTCCAGAGCTGCGCACACTATTCTGCTGGTGCAGTCACTGTGTACATACATTACATTACTTATCCTGCATTATACCCCAGAGCTGCGCTCACTATTTTGCTGGTGCAGTCACTGTGTACATACATTACATTACTTCTCCTGTATTATACTCCAGAGCTGCGCTCACTATTCTGCTGGTACAGTCACTGTGTACATACATTACATTACTTATTCTCTATTACACTCCAGAGCTGCGCTCACTATTCTGCTGGTGCAGTCACTGTGTACATACATTACTTATCCTGTATTATACTCCAGAGCTGCGCTCACTATTCTGCTGGTGCAGTCACTGTGTACATACATTACATTACTTATCCTGTATTATACTCCAGAGCTGCCCTCACTATTCTGCTGGTACAGTCACTGTGTACATACATTACATTACTTATCCTGTATTATACTCCAGAGCTGCGCTCACTATTCTGCTGGTACAGTCACTGTGTACATACATTACATTACTTCTCCTGTATAATACTCCAGAGCTGCGCTCACTATTCTGCTGGTACAGTCACTGTGTACATACATTACATTACTTATCCTGTATTATACTCCAGAGCTGTGCTCACTATTCTGCTGGTGCAGTCACTGTGTACATACATTACATTACTTATCCTGTATTATACTCCAGAGCTGCGCTCACTATTCTGCTAGTACAGTCACCGTGTACATACATTACATTACTTATCCTGTATTATACTCCAGAGCTGCGCTCACTATTCTGCTGGTGCAGTCACTGTGTACATACATTACATTAGTTACCCTGTATTATACTCCAGAGCTGCGCTCACTATTCTGCTGGTGCAGTCACTGTGTACATACATTACATTACTTATCCTGTATTATACTCCAGAGCTGCGCTCACTATTCTGCTGGTACAGTCCCTGTGTACATACATTACATTATACTCCAGAGCTGCGCTCACTATTCTGCTGGTACAGTCACCGTGTACATACATTACATTACTTATCCTGTATTATAATCCAGAGCTGCGCTCACTATTCTGCTGGTGCAGTCACTGTGTACATTAATTACATTACTTATCCTGTATTATACTCCAGAGCTGCGCTCACTATTCTGCTGGTACAGTCACTGTGTACATACATTACATTACTTATCCTGTATTATACTCCAGAGCTGCGCTCACTATTCTGCTGGTGGAGTCACTGTGTACATACATTACATTACTTATCCTGTATTATACTCCAGAGCTGCGCTCACTATTCTGCTAGTACAGTCACCGTGTACATTCATTACATTTCTTATCCTGTATTATACTCCAGAGCTGCGCTCACTATTCTGCTGGTGCAGTCACTGTGTACATTAATTACATTACTTATCCTGTATTATACTCCAGAGCTGCGCTCACTATTCTGCTGGTGCAGTCACTGTGTACATACATTACTTATCCTGTATTATACTCCAGAGCTGCGCTCATTATTCTGCTGGTACAGTCACTGTGTACATACATTACTTATCCTGTATTATACTCCAGAGCTGCGCTCATTATTCTGCTGGTGCAGTCACTGTGTACATACATTACTTATCCTGTATTATACTCCAGAGCTGCGCTCATTATTCTGCTGGTACAGTCACTGTGTACATACATTACTTATCCTGTATTATACTCCAGAGCTGCGCTCATTATTCTGCTGGTGCAGTCACTGTGTACATACATTACTTATCCTGTATTATACTCCAGAGCTGCGCTCACTATTTTGCTGGTGCAGTCACTGTGTACAAACATTACATTACTTCTCCTGTATTATACTCCAGAGCTGCACTCACTATTCTGCTGGTACAGTCACTGTGTACATACATTACATTACTTATTCTCTATTACACTCCAGAGCTGCGCTCACTATTCTGCTGGTGCAGTCACTGTGTACATACATTACTTATCCTGTATTATACTCCAGAGCTGCGCTCACTATTCTGCTGGTGCAGTCACTGTGTACATACATTACATTACTTATCCTGTATTACACTCCAGAGCTGCGCTCACTATTCTGCTGGTGCAGTCACTGTGTACATACATTACATTACTTATCCTGTATTATACTCCAGAGCTGCCCTCACTATTCTGCTGGTACAGTCACTGTGTACATACATTACATTACTTATCCTGTATTATACTCCAGAGCTGCGCTCACTATTCTGCTGGTACAGTCACTGTGTACATACATTACATTACTTCTCCTGTATTATACTCCAGAGCTGCGCTCACTATTCTGCTGGTACAGTCACTGTGTACATACATTACATTACTTATCCTGTATTATACTCCAGAGCTGTGCTCACTATTCTGCTGGTGCAGTCACTGTGTACATACATTACATTACTTATCCTGTATTATACTCCAGAGCTGCGCTCACTATTCTGCTAGTACAGTCACCGTGTACATACATTACATTACTTATCCTGTATTATACTCCAGAGCTGCGCTCACTATTCTGCTGGTGCAGTCACTGTGTACATACATTACATTAGTTACCCTGTATTATACTCCAGAGCTGCGCTCACTATTCTGCTGGTGCAGTCACTGTGTACATACATTACATTACTTATCCTGTATTATACTCCAGAGCTGCGCTCACTATTCTGCTGGTACAGTCACTGTGTACAAACATTACATTACTTATCCTGTATTAAACTCCAGAGCTGCGCTCACTATTCTGCTGGTGCAGTCACTGTGTACATAGTCACTGTGTACATACATGACATTATACTCCAGAGCTGCGCTCACTATTCTGCTGGTACAGTCACCGTGTACATACATTACATTACTTATCCTGTATTATACTCCAGAGCTGCGCTCACTATTCTGCTGGTACAGTCACTGTGTACATACATTACATTACTTATCCTGTATTATAATCCAGAGCTGCGCTCACTATTCTGCTGGTGCAGTCACTGTGTACATTAATTACATTACTTATCCTGTATTATACTCCAGAGCTGCGCTCACTATTCTGCTGGTACAGTCACTGTGTACATACATTACATTACTTATCCTGTATTATACTCCAGAGCTGCGCTCACTATTCTGCTGGTGGAGTCACTGTGTACATACATTACATTACTTATCCTGTATTATACTCCAGAGCTGCGCTCACTATTCTGCTAGTACAGTCACCGTGTACATTCATTACATTTCTTATCCTGTATTATACTCCAGAGCTGCGCTCACTATTCTGCTGGTGCAGTCACTGTGTACATTAATTACATTACTTATCCTGTATTATACTCCAGAGCTGCGCTCACTATTCTGCTGGTGCAGTCACTGTGTACATACATTACTTATCCTGTATTATACTCCAGAGCTGCGCTCATTATTCTGCTGGTACAGTCACTGTGTACATACATTTCATTACTTATCCTGTATTATACTCCAGAGCTGCGCTCACTATTCTGCTGGTACAGTCACTGTGTACATACATTACATTACTTATTCTCTATTACACTCCAGAGCTGCGCACACTATTCTGCTGGTGCAGTCACTGTGTACATACATTACTTATCCTGTATTATACTCCAGAGCTGCGCTCACTATTTTGCTGGTGCAGTCACTGTGTACATACATTACATTACTTCTCCTGTATTATACTCCAGAGCTGCGCTCACTATTCTGCTGGTACAGTCACTGTGTACATACATTACATTACTTATTCTCTATTACACTCCAGAGCTGCGCTCACTATTCTGCTGGTGCAGTCACTGTGTACATACATTACATTACTTATCCTGTATTATACTCCAGAGCTGCCCTCACTATTCTGCTGGTACAGTCACTGTGTACATACATTACATTACTTATCCTGTATTATACTCCAGAGCTGCGCTCACTATTCTGCTGGTACAGTCACTGTGTACATACATTACATTACTTATCCTGTATTATACTCCAGAGCTGCGCTCACTATTCTGCTGGTACAGTCACTGTGTACATACATTAAATTACTTCTCCTGTATTATACTCCAGAGCTGCGCTCACTATTCTGCTGGTACAGTCACTGTGTACATACATTACATTACTTATCCTGTATTATACTCCAGAGCTGCGCTCACTATTCTGCTGGTACAGTCACTGTGTACATACATTAAATTACTTATCCTGTATTATACTCCAGAGCTGCGCTCACTATTCTGCTGGTACAGTCACTGTGTACATACATTACATTACTTATTCTCTATTACACTCCAGAGCTGCGCTCACTATTCTGCTGGTGCAGTCACTGTGTACATACATTACTTATCCTGTATTATACTCCAGAGCTGCGCTCACTATTTTGCTGGTGCAGTCACTGTGTACATACATTACATTACTTCTCCTGTATTATACTCCAGAGCTGCGCTCACTATTCTGCTGGTACAGTCACTGTGTACATACATTTCATTACTTATCCTGTATTATACTCCAGAGCTGCGCTCACTATTCTGCTGGTACAGTCACTGTGTACATACATTACATTACTTATCCTGTATTATACTCCAGAGCTGCGCTCACTATTCTGCTGGTACAGTCACTGTGTACATACATTACATTACTTATCCAGTATTGTACTCCAGAGCTGCGCTCACTATTCTGCTGGTGCAGTCACTGTGTACATACATTACATTACTTATCCTGTATTATACTCCAGAGCTGCGCTCACTATTCTGCTGGTGCAGTCACTGTGTACATACATTACATTACTTATCCTGTATTATACTCCAGAGCTGCGCTCACTATTCTGCTGGTACAGTCACTGTGTACATACATTACATTACTTATCCTGTATTATACTCCAGATCTGCGCTCACTATTCTGCTGGTACATTCACTGTGTACATACATTACATTACTTATCCTGTATTATACTCCAGAGCTGTGCTCACTATTCTGCTGGTACAGTCACTGTGTACATACATTACATTACTAATCCTGTATTATACCCCAGAGCTGCGCTCACTATTCTGCTGGTACAGTCACTGTGTACATACATTACATTACTTATTCTCTATTACACTCCAGAGCTGCGCTCACTATTCTGCTGGTGCAGTCACTGTGTACATACATTACATTACTTATCCTGTATTATACTCCAGAGCTGTGCTCACTATTCTGCTGGTACAGTCACTGTGTACATACATTACATTACTTATTCTCTATTACACTCCAGAGCTGCGCTCACTATTCTGCTGGTGCAGTCACTGTGTACATACATTACATTACTTATCCTGTATTATACTCCAGAGCTGTGCTCACTATTCTGCTGGTACAGTCACTGTGTACATACATTACATTACTTATTCTCTATTACACTCCAGAGCTGCGCTCACTATTCTGCTGGTGCAGTCACTGTGTACATACATTACATTACTTATCCTGTATTATACTCCAGAGCGGCGCTCACTATTCTGCTGGTACAGTCACTGTGTACATACATTACATTACTTATCCTGTATTATACTCCAGAGCTGCGCTCACTATTTTGCTGGTGCAGTCACTGTGTACATTCATTACATTACTTATCCTGTATTATACTCCAGAGCTGCGCTCACTATTCTGCTGGTACAGTCACTGTGTGCATACATTGCATTACTTATCCTGTATTATGCTCCAGAGCAGGGCTCACTATTCTGCTGGTGCAGTCACTGTGTACATACATTACATTACTTATCCTGTATTATACTCCAGAGCTGCGCTCACTATTCTGCTGGGGCAGTCTCTGTGTACATACATTACATTACTTATCCTGTATTATACTCCAGAGCTGCGCTCACTATTCTGCTGGTGCAGTCACTGTGTACATACATTACATTACTTATCCTGTATTATACTCCAGAGCTTCGCTCACTATTCTGCTGGTACAGTCACTGTGTACATACATTACATTACTTATCCTGTATTATACTCCAGAGCTGCGCTCACTATTCTGCTGGTGCAGTCACTGTGTACATACATTACATTACTTATCCTGTATTATACTCCAGAGCTTCGCTCACTATTCTGCTGGTACAGTCACTGTGTACATACATTACATTACTTATCCTGTATTATACTCCAGAGCTGCGCTCACTATTCTGCTGGTGCAGTCACTGTGTACATACATTACATTACTTATCCTGTATTATACTCCAGAGCTGCGCTCACTATTCTGCTGGTGCAGTCACTGTGTACATACATTACATTACTTATCCTGTATTATACTCCAGAGCTGCGCTCACTATTCTGCTGGTACAGTCACTGTGTACATACATTACATTACTTATTCTGTATTATACCCCAGAGCTGCGCTCACTATTCTGCTGGTACAGTCACTGTCTACATACATTACATTACTTATCCTGTATTATACTCCAAAGCTGCGCTCACTATTCTGCTGGTGCAGTCACTGTGTACATACATTACATTACTTATCCTGTATTATACTCCAGAGCTGTGCTCACTATTCTGCTGGTGCAGTCACTGTGTACATACATTACATTACTTATCCTGTATTATACTCCAGAGCTGCGCTCACTATTCTGCTGGTACAGTCACTGTGTACATACATTACTTATCCTGTATTATACTCCAGAGCTGCGCTCACTATTTTGCTGGTGCAGTCACTGTGTACATACATTACATTACTTCTCCTGTATTATACTCCAGAGCTGCGCTCACTATTCTGCTGGTACAGTCACTGTGTACATACATTTCATTACTTATCCTGTATTATACTCCAGAGCTGCGCTCACTATTCTGCTGGTACAGTCACTGTGTACATACATTACATTACTTATCCTGTATTATACTCCAGAGCTGCGCTCACTATTCTGCTGGTACAGTCACTGTGTACATACATTACATTACATTACTTCTCCTGTATTATACTCCAGAGCTGCGCTCACTATTCTGCTGGTACAGTCACTGTGTACATACATTACATTACTTATCCAGTATTGTACTCCAGAGCTGCGCTCACTATTCTGCTGGTGCAGTCACTGTGTACATACATTACATTACTTATCCTGTATTATACTCCAGAGCTGCGCTCACTATTCTGCTGGTGCAGTCACTGTGTACATACATTACATTACTTATCCTGTATTGTACTCCAGAGCTGCGCTCACTATTCTGCTGGTGCAGTCACTGTGTACATACATTACATTACTTATCCTGTATTATACTCCAGAGCTGCGCTCACTATTTTGCTGGTGCAGTCACTGTGTACATACATTCCAGTACTTATCCTGTATTATACTCCAGAGCTGCGCTCACTATTCTGCTGGTACAGTCACTGTGTACATACATTACATTACTTATCCTGTATTATACTCCAGAGCTGCGCTCACTATTCTGCTGGTACAGTCACTGTGTACATACATTACATTACTTATCCTGTATTATACTCCAGAGCTGCTCTCACTATTCTGCTGGTACAGTCACTGTGTACATACATTACATTACTTATCCTGTATTATACTCCAGAGCTGCGCTCACTATTCTGTTGGTACAGTCACTGTGTACATACATTACTTATTCTCTATTACACTCCAGAGCTGCGCTCACTATTCTGCTGGTGCAGTCACTGTGTACATACATTTCTTATTCTCTATTACACTCCAGAGCTGCGCTCACTATTCTGCTGGTACACTCACTGTGTACATACATTACTTATCCTGTATTATACCCCAGAGCTGCGCTCACTATTCTGCTGGTGCAGTCACTGTGTACATACATTTCATTACTTATCCTGTATTATACTCCAGAGCTGCGCTCACTATTCTGCTGGTACAGTCACTGTGTACATACATTACTTATTCTCTATTACACTCCAGAGCTGCGCTCACTATTCTGCTGGTACACTCACTGTGTACATACATTACTTATCCTGTATTATACCCCAGAGCTGCGCTCACTATTCTGCTGGTGCAGTCACTGTGTACATACATTTCATTACTTATCCTGTATTATACTCCAGAGCTGCGCTCACTATTCTGCTGGTACAGTCACTGTGTACATACATTACATTACTTATCCTGTATTTTACTCCAGAGCTGCGCTCACTATTCTGCTGGTACAGTCACTGTGTACATACATTACATTACTTATTCTCTATTACACTCCAGAGCTGCGCTCACTATTCTGCTGGTGCAGTCACTGTGTACATACATTACTTATCCTGTATTATACTCCAGAGCTGCGCTCACTATATTGCTGGTGCAGTCACTGTGTACATATATTACATTACTTATCCTGTATTATACTCCAGAGCTGCGCTCACTATTCTGCTGGTACAGTCACTGTGTACATACATTACATTACTTCTCCTGTATTATACTCCAGAGCTGCGCTCACTATTCTGCTGGTACAGTCACTGTGTACATACATTACATTACTTATCCAGTATTGTACTCCAGAGCTGCGCTCACTATTCTGCTGGTGCAGTCACTGTGTACATACATTACATTACTTATCCTGTATTATACTCCAGAGCTGCGCTCACTATTCTGCTGGTGCAGTCACTGTGTACATACATTACATTACTTATCCTGTATTATACTCCAGAGCTGCGCTCACTATTCTGCTGGTACAGTCACTGTGTACATACATTACATTACTTATCCTGTATTATACTCCAGATCTGCGCTCACTATTCTGCTGGTACATTCACTGTGTACATACATTACATTACTTATCCTGTATTATACTCCAGAGCTGTGCTCACTATTCTGCTGGTACAGTCACTGTGTACATACATTACATTACTTATTCTCTATTACACTCCAGAGCTGCGCTCACTATTCTGCTGGTGCAGTCACTGTGTACATACATTACATTACTTATCCTGTATTATACTCCAGAGCGGCGCTCACTATTCTGCTGGTACAGTCACTGTGTACATACATTACATTACTTATCCTGTATTATACTCCAGAGCTGCGCTCACTATTTTGCTGGTGCAGTCACTGTGTACATTCATTACATTACTTATCCTGTATTATACTCCAGAGCTGCGCTCACTATTCTGCTGGTACAGTCACTGTGTGCATACATTACATTACTTATCCTGTATTATGCTCAAGAGCTGGGCTCACTATTCTGCTGGTGCAGTCACTGTGTACATACATTACATTACTTATCCTGTATTATACTCCAGAGCTGCGCTCACTATTCTGCTGGGGCAGTCACTGTATACATACATTACATTACTTATCCTGTATTATACTCCAGAGCTTCGCTCACTATTCTGCTGGTACAGTCACTGTGTACATACATTACATTACTTATCCTGTATTATACTCCAGAGCTGCGCTCACTATTCTGCTGGTGCAGTCACTGTGTACATACATTACATTACTTATCCTGTATTATACTCTAGAGCTGCGCTCACTATTCTGCTGGTGCAGTCACTGTGTACATACATTACATTACTTCTCCTGTATTATACTCCAGAGCTGCGCTCACTATTCTGCTGGTACAGTCACTGTGTACATACATTACATTACTTATTCTGTATTATACCCCAGAGCTGCGCTCACTATTCTGCTGGTACAGTCACTGTGTACATACATTACATTACTTATCCTGTATTATACTCCAAAGCTGCGCTCACTATTCTGCTGGTGCAGTCACTGTGTATATACATTACATTACTTATCCTGTATTATACTCCAGAGCTGTGCTCACTATTCTGCTGGTGCAGTCACTGTGTACATACATTACATTACTTATCCTGTATTATACTCCAAAGCTGCGCTCACTATTCTGCTGGTGCAGTCACTGTGTATATACATTACATTACTTATCCTGTATTATACTCCAGAGCTGTGCTCACTATTCTGCTGGTGCAGTCACTGTGTACATACATTACATTACTTATCCTGTATTATACTCCAAAGCTGCGCTCACTATTCTGCTGGTGCAGTCACTGTGTATATACATTACATTACTTATCCTGTATTATACTCCAGAGCTGCGCTCACTATTCTGCTGGTGCAGTCACTGTGTACATACATTACATTACTTCTCCTGTATTATACTCCAGAGCTGCGCTCACTATTCTGCTGGTACAGTCACTGTGTACATACATTTCATTACTTATCCTGTATTATACTCCAGAGCTGCGCTCACTATTCTGCTGGTACAGTCACTGTGTACATACATTACATTACTTATCCTGTATTATACTCCAGAGCTGCGCTCACTATTCTGCTGGTACAGTCACTGTGTACATACATTACATTACATTACTTCTCCTGTATTATACTCCAGAGATGCGCTCACTATTCTGCTGGTACAGTCACTGTGTACATACATTACATTACTTATCCAGTATTGTACTCCAGAGCTGCGCTCACTATTCTGCTGGTGCAGTCACTGTGTACATACATTACATTACTTATCCTGTATTATACTCCAGAGCTGCGCTCACTATTCTGCTGGTGCAGTCACTGTGTACATACATTACATTACTTATCCTGTATTGTACTCCAGAGCTGCGCTCACTATTCTGCTGGTGCAGTCACTGTGTACATACATTACATTACTTATCCTGTATTATACTCCAGAGCTGCGCTCACTATTTTGCTGGTGCAGTCACTGTGTACATACATTACAGTACTTATCCTGTATTATACTCCAGAGCTGCGCTCACTATTCTGCTGGTACAGTCACTGTGTACATACATTACATTACTTATCCTGTATTATACTCCAGAGCTGCGCTCACTATTCTGCTGGTACAGTCACTGTGTACATACATTACATTACTTATCCTGTATTATACTCCAGAGCTGCTCTCACTATTCTGCTGGTACAGTCACTGTGTACATACATTACATTACTTATCCTGTATTATACTCCAGAGCTGCGCTCACTATTCTGTTGGTACAGTCACTGTGTACATACATTACTTATTCTCTATTACACTCCAGAGCTGCGCTCACTATTCTGCTGGTGCAGTCACTGTGTACATACATTTCTTATTCTCTATTACACTCCAGAGCTGCGCTCACTATTCTGCTGGTACACTCACTGTGTACATACATTACTTATCCTGTATTATACCCCAGAGCTGCGCTCACTATTCTGCTGGTGCAGTCACTGTGTACATACATTTCATTACTTATCCTGTATTATACTCCAGAGCTGCGCTCACTGTTCTGCTGGTACAGTCACTGTGTACATACATTACTTATTCTCTATTACACTCCAGAGCTGCGCTCACTATTCTGCTGGTATACTCACTGTGTACATACATTACTTATCCTGTATTATACCCCAGAGCTGCGCTCACTATTCTGCTGGTGCAGTCACTGTGTACATACATTTCATTACTTATCCTGTATTATACTCCAGAGCTGCGCTCACTATTCTGCTGGTACAGTCACTGTGTACATACATTACATTACTTATCCTGTATTTTACACCAGAGCTGCGCTCACTATTCTGCTGGTACAGTCACTGTGTACATACATTACATTACTTATTCTCTATTACACTCCAGAGCTGCGCTCACTATTCTGCTGGTGCAGTCACTGTGTACATACATTACTTATCCTGTATTATACTCCAGAGCTGCGCTCACTATATTGCTGGTGCAGTCACTGTGTACATATATTACATTACTTATCCTGTATTATACTCCAGAGCTGCGCTCACTATTCTGCTGGTACAGTCACTGTGTACATGCATTACATTACTTCTCCTGTATTATACTCCAGAGCTGCGCTCACTATTCTGCTGGTACAGTCACTGTGTACATACATTACATTACTTCTCCTGTATTATACTCCAGAGCTGCGCTCACTATTCTGCTGGTACAGTCACTGTGTACATACATTACATTACTTATCCTGTATTATACTCCAGAGCTGCGCTCACTATTTTGCTGGTGCAGTCACTGTGTACATACATTACAGTACTTATCCTGTATTATACTCCAGAGCTGCGTTCACTATTCTGCTGGTACAGTCACTGTGTACATCCATTACATTACTTATCCTGTATTATACTCCAGAGCTGCGCTCACTATTCTGCTGGTACAGTCACTGTGTACATACATTACATTACTTATCCTGTATTATACTCCAGAGCTGCGCTCACTATTCTGCTGGTGCAGTCACTGTGTACATACATTACTTATTCTCTATTACACTCCAGAGCTGCGCTCACTATTCTGCTGGTGCAGTCACTGTGTACATACATTACATTACTTATCCTGTATTATACTCCGGAGCTGCGCTCACTATTCTGCTGGTACAGTCACTGTGTACATACATTACATTACTCATCCTGTATTATACTCCAGAGCTGCGCTCACTATTCTGCTGGTACAGTCACTGTGTACATACATTACATTACTTCTCCTGTATTATACTCCAGAGCTGCGCTCACTATTCTGCTGGTACAGTCACTGTGTACATACATTACATTACTTATCCTGTATTATACTCCAGAGCTGCGCTCACTATTCTGCTAGTACAGTCACTGTGTACATACATTACATTACTTATCCTGTATTATACTCCAGAGCTGCGCTCACTATTCTGCTGGTACAGTCACTGTGTACATACATTACATTACTTATTCTCTATTACACTCCAGAGCTGCGCTCACTATTCTGCTGGTGCAGTCACTGTGTACATACATTACTTATCCTGTATTATACTCCAGAGCTGCGCTCACTATATTGCTGGTGCAGTCACTGTGTACATACATTACATTACTTATCCTGTATTATACTCCAGAGCTGCGCTCACTATTCTGCTGGTACAGTCACTGTGTACATACATTACATTACTTCTCCTGTATTATACTACAGAGCTGCGCTCACTATTCTGCAGGTACAGTCACTGTGTACATACATTACATTACTTATCCTGTATTATACTCCAGAGCTGCGCTCACTATTCTGCTGGTACAGTCACTGTGTACATACATTACATTACTTATCCTGAATTATACTCCAGAGCTGCGCTCACTATTCTGCTGGTACAGTCACTGTGTACATACATTACATTACTTATCCTGTATTATACTCCAGAGCTGCGATCACTATTCTGCTGGTACAGTCACTGTGTACATACATTACATTACTTATTCTGTATTATACCCCAGAGCTGCGCTCACTATTCTGCTGGTACAGTCACTGTGTACATACATTACATTACTTATCCTGTATTATACTCCAGAGCTGCGCTCACTATTCTGCTGGTGCAGTCACTGTGTACATACATTACATTACTTATCCTGTATTATACTCCAGAGCTGCGCTCACTATTCTGCTGGTGCAGTCACTGTGTACATACATTACATTGCTTATCCTGTATTATACTCCAGAGCTGCGCTCACTATTCTGCTGGTACAGTCCCTGTGTACATACATTACATTACTTATCCAGTATTGGACTCCAGAGCTGCGCTCACTATTCTGCTGGTGCAGTCACTGTGCACATACATTACATTACTTATCCTGTATTATACTCCAGAGCGGCGCTCACTATTCTGCTGGTACAGTCACTGTGTACATAGATTACATTACTTATCCTGTATTATACTCCAGAGCTGCGCTCACTATTCTGCTGGTGCAGTCACTGTGTACATACATTACATTACTTATCCAGTATTGGACTCCAGAGCTGCGCTCACTATTCTGCTGGTGCAGTCACTGTGCACATACATTACATTACTTATCCTGTATTATACTCCAGAGCTGCGCTCACTATTCTGCTGGTACAGTCACTGTGTACATACATTACATTACTTATCCTGTATTATACTCCAGAGCTGCGCTCACTATTCTGCTGGTACAGTCACTGTGTACATACATTACATTACTTATCCTGTATTATACTCCAGAGATGCGCTCACTATTCTGCTGGTGCAGTCACTGTGTACATACATTACATTACTTATCCAGTATTGGACTCCAGAGCTGCGCTCACTATTCTGCTGGTGCAGTCACTGTGTACATACATTACATTACTTATCCTGTATTATACTCCAGAGCGGCGCTCACTATTTTGCTGGTGCAGTCACTGTGTACATACATTACATTACTTATCCTGTATTATACTCCAGAGCTGCGCTCACTATTCTGCTGGTGCAGTCACTGTGTACATACATTACATTACTTATCTTGTATTATACTCCAGAGCTGCGCTCACTATTCTGCTGGTGCAGTCACTGTGTACATACATTACATTACTTATCCTGTATTATACTCTAGAGCTGCGCTCACTATTCTGCTGGTACAGTCACTGTGTACATACATTACTTATCCTGTATTATACTCCAGAGCTGCGCTCACTATTCTGCTGGTGCAGTCACTGTGTACATACATTACATTACTTATCCTGTATTATACTCCAGAGCTGCGCTCACTATTCTGCTGGTACAGTCACTGTGTACATACATTACATTACTTATCCTGTATTATACTCTAGAGCTGCGCTCACTATTCTGCTGGTGCAGTCACGGTTGTACATACATTACATTACTTATCCTGTATTATACTCCAGAGCTGCGCTCACTATTCTGCTGGTGCAGTCACTGTGTAAATACATTACATTGCTTATCCTGTATTATACTCCAGAGCTGCGCTCACTATTCTGCTGGTGCAGTCACTGTTTACATACATTACATTACTTATCCTGTATTATACTCCAGAGCTGCGCTCACTATTCTGCTGGTACAGTCACTGTGTACATACATTACATTAATTATCCTGTATTATACTCCAGAGCTGCGCTCACTATTCTGCTGGTGCAGTCACTGTGTACATACATTACATTACTTATCCTGTATTATACTCCAGAGCTGCGCTCACTATTCTGCTGGTGCAGTCACTGTGTACATACATTACATTACTTATCCTGTATTATACTCCAGAGCTGCGCTCACTATTCTGCTGGTTATCTTGCTGGCCCAGTGACTACATCCATAGACATTGGGAGTTGTGCGCACTGAGCGGCGGTTACACATAGTGATCACTCCCTTTAAATCTCTTGTTGTAACCGCTATGATCTTCTAGTACATGTCAGTAGTTTTCTCCTGCGTCGCTCCTTAATGGTGACACAGTCTGATCTCCCACGAGCGGCCATTAGTTCCTGCACCTGCTCCAATTACTAGCCGCATTATGAGAAGGATTTATCAGGGGTCGGAATAATTTGGCGTCTCCCGCGTTGTCCTACAAATGAGACACAATGGGGTTTATGTTCAGACAGCGAATATTACTTGTGCTATTAGGCTGGAGCTGAGGAGCTGTTTCTGGCCTCGCGCTGTCGGATGGATCTGCCCCCTCACTATTCCCCCAGTGCATCTGCTTTTAGCATCTAAGCAGAAAAGCCGAGGAGCGCAGTTCAGAATCCGCAGATCTTAGGGAAATGAAAAGAGACAAGCAGTCATCGGCTACCCCCACCTGAGGAGACAGAGAGGACGTCACGTCACCAGCAAGTGCAAAAATCTAGATACAGAAGGGTCATTAAAGGGTCCAGTCTAGAACCCCCCCCCTGAAATAAGTGATTGGAGTTAATAGGGGGGGTCGGGGGTCCTAATGGGGATTCAGGATCGTCAATGAGGGGCGCTCACGAGCCGTTGTCTCCATTCCTCTCACCTGGCCTGACCACCGGCTCCATCCTGTAGACTTACAAGTCAGCCTCGGCCTCAGCAGGTGAATTTAGCGCTGTCGTGAGGGTCTCGCCCCCCCCCCGCTCACGTCCTATAATTTATAAGGTGGGCCAAGACTACCTAGTGCCTCAGCCGGCAGGATGGCGGCCGCAGATTTACGCGGACACTCTACTACTCTATGTGAGGGACTGGGAATCCAATGAGTGGCCATCCATTATGTCTGACACAGCCCCCTCCCCTATACATATGCACGAGCCCCAGCAAATGAAAGCCATCAATCACAGCGAATGAACTGGAATAACCGTATATATATATATATCAGGAGGCGAGGCTGCGGGGGGGACGGGGGACATTATACATATTAACTTCCCCACCAAAATCAATGGAAGAGCCTGATTAAATGTAAACATCAGGACGCGGCATCCACTCGCTAATCACCGCCATTTATCCGGACGTCCCCCGCTCGGTAATGACGCGCGGCTCTATACACGGCGAGATGTAGTCGGACGTGGACTGTCTCAGCTCTTAATAAATAGCATGACGTCATGGCGGTAATATTTCTCTATCGCCTGTCAGGAGGCGCGAAACGTCGACAACGCATCAATCCTTCCAATTACCGAGTGAGATCATCTCCTGGCTGAGATACGGCGGGGCGGGGGAGGGGATCAGGATCTACCTGGCAGATTTAAAGGGGTATTCCAGGAATTCCTGTCTGATCAGCGGGGGTCTCGTGTACACGCGGAGGAGCAGGAAGTCATGTAGGCCGCCACGACAGAGATGAAAGGATCGGCCGACATGTGCCACCTCACGCTCAATACAGACGGGGTCAGACAATTATCACCCAGTAGAAGCTTAAAGCCCCTTAAATACCCCTTTTAGGTTACAGCCCCACATAGCTCACAGAGCACTGTCTAGACTAGATAGCTGAGGATTTGTTACAACTGCATCCAGTCTGGACAATGCTCTGTGAGCTAAGAAGCCTGGGATCCAGAATGATACATTGTAGCAAACTAGCAGAGAGATTTCTGTATTGAGCTCACAGAGCATTGTCTGGGCTGGATACAGTTGTCTCCACTTCAGGATTTGATACAATTGATTCCTGTCTAGACAAGGCTCTAAGAGCTAAACAGTCTGGACTCCGGGCCGATACATTGCTGCAAACTAGCAGAGAGACTTGTGCAGCTGCTGCTGATTTGCTGAGCTCACAGAGCATTGTCTAGACCGGATGCTATTGCAGGAGCAGGACTAGCTCTGTACAAGGTTACTGACAGCAAGCAGAGATCTGGAAAATGATGAAGAAACATGAAGCCGATTACAAAGTTGTAGACAAGTTTTGATCCCATATAGAGTAATACAGCTTTATTTACATAAATCCGGGAGACCCCTTTAATTGGTTCAATAGACCCTAAATAATCTCTTCAGACGAGATCAGACATCTGGTCCCCGGAGCGGTCCTCGGTATGACAGTGCGGCTGTGCGGAGATGTCTGATGGACGCTCGTGTTCTGACAGATGACATATTCCATGCAGTAAAGGTCAACCAGGCCCCGGGGTCCGCGAGACGTCCGTGTGATGATCCTTCATGTGAGTTTGGAATCAACAACAGACGGGAAATCGCTGGGGCAAGTTATAGGTTCTAAAGTTACCAGTGTGCGCTAAATACCCCGACCATCAGCCCTCAGGGGCAGGAAGAGGAAGGTGAACTACTGCGCCTACAAGATTATGGGGCCACATGGCGGCTACTCCTAAGGGCATTGTGTCCTAAGTGGAGGCCTTGTTATGGGGTTATTGTGGCGTTTACCCTGGGAGGAGGGCGCTGCGGCGGTCACGTGGTCACTCGGACACCCTACAGAACACATCAGGGGTCGGCCGCACGCTCTGTACACACCGGTAATACATGTTATACATGTTTTCCAGGAGACCCCAAATAATCGGAATCTTCTGCCTTTAATGTGTCGATAACATTGTCAGTCAGCCGGAGAACCCGTGTACTGATTGGCTCGGGAGCGAGGATTACCATTGATATTCACAATACGGCGCCGCGCGTCCTCCCTTCTCTGCGACCTTTTCGTTGTCTTTTCATTTTGTGTAGTTTGCTGAAGCAAAAGGTCACGCGTCCCGCCATCTTCTCCCCGGAACAACGCAGCGTGCTGGGAGAGCAGACTCTGTGCAAGTAAATTAGCGCAGGCGGCCGTCTCCTCGCCACCGCGGCTCAGTATGAGGCTGAATAGAATTTTAATAAGGCGACTGAGTCATTACGTCAATGGGGAGCGGCAGCTGTTTAGCGGGGTCTTAGATAGACGCGTTCATCACAATCGCAGCAATGCAAGAAGGAACGCCGCACATACAGAGAAGGCACGAAACGTGAAGGGGTCGCCCATAGCAACGGACCAGGAACCCGCACTCCAAAAAACAGCAAATCCTCCGCGGCTTTTATGGACTTCAGCTAAATAATTGTTTGAAAAATCTGATTAATAAAGCAGACGGGGCCCAAAACGGGGGAATGTGGCGACAAAGGCAAAGGGAGACCCAACTTTATTCCAGGCACAGCAGACATTACCCGAGCGAGGCCTGTAGGCCTTTGTATCTGGGCGCTATGGAGACTTTGCTTAGTAACCACAGTTTGGGCCCGCATATCCATAGCAACCAGTCTACACTAGTCATTCATCTCAATACACTATCAGATAAATCTGATTACTAAGGCAGACGATGCGGCCCCGGGGGAACGTGGGCCCTAACGTGGCATCAATGATGGACGACTATCTATGCGACTTGCAGTTTTTGGGGATGAAGGTTCTTGTTTTCCTTCTTTTTGTGACCACGACAGAGGAGGAGGACGCAGAGTAAGCGTGCTCGTAGTGTCCTGCCAGACGGGGGCGATGGTCTGTCCTCGGGGACTCTACACTATCAGACCCATTTCCCGTTACACTATCAGACCCATTTCCCGTTACACTATCAGACCCATTTCCCGTTACACTATCAGACCCATTTCCCGTTACACTATCAGACCCATCTCCCGTTACACTATCAGACCCATCTCCCGTTACACTATCAGACCCATCTCCCGTTACACTATCAGACCCATTTCCCGTTACACTATCAGACCCATTCCCCGTTACACTATCAGACCCATTTCCCGTTACACTATCAGACCCATTTCCCGTTACACTATCAGACCCATTTCCCGTTACACTATCAGACCCATTTCCCGTTACACTATCAGACCCATTTCCCGTTACACTATCAGACCCATTTCCCGTTACACTATCAGACCCATCTCCCGTTACACTATCAGACCCATCTCCCGTTACACTATCAGACCCATTTCCCGTTACACAATCAGACCCATTTCCCGTTACACTATCAGACCCATTCCCCGTTACACTATCAGACCCATTTCCCGTTACACTATCAGACCCATTTCCCGTTACACTATCAGACCCATTTCCCGTTACACTATCAGACCCATTTCCCGTTACACTATCAGACCCATTTCCCGTTACACTATCAGACCCATTTCCCGTTACACTATCAGACCCACTTCCCGTTACACTATCAGACCCACCTCCCGTTACACTATCAGACCCACTTCCCGTTACACTATCAGACCCATTTCCCGTTACACTATCAGACCCATTTCCCGTTACACTATCAGACCCATTCCCCGTTACACTATCAGACCCATTTCCCGTTACACTATCAGACCCATTTCCCATTACACTATCAGACCCATTTCCCGTTACACTATCAGACCCATTCCCCGTTACACTATCAGACCCATTTCCCGTTACACTATCAGACCCATTTCCCGTTACACTATCAGACCCATTTCCCGTTACACTATCAGACCCATTTCCCGTTACACTATCAGACCCATTTCCCGTTACACTATCAGACCCATTTCCCGTTACACTATCAGACCCATTTCCCGTTACACTATCAGACCCATTTCCCGTTACACTATCAGACCCATTTCCCGTTACACTATCAGACCCATTTCCCGTTACACTATCAGACCCATTTCCCGTTACACTATCAGACCCATTTCCCGTTACACTATCAGACCCATTTCCCGTTACACTATCAGACCCATTTCCCGTTACACTATCAGACCCATTTCCCGTTACACTATCAGACCCATTTCCCGTTACACTATCAGACCCATTTCCCGTTACACTATCAGACCCATTTCCCGTTACACTATCAGACCCATTTCCCGTTACACTGTCAGACCCATTTCCCGTTACACTGTCAGACCCATTTCCCGTTACACTGTCAGACCCATTTCCCGTTACACTATCAGACCCATTTCCCGTTACACTATCAGACCCATTTCCCGTTACACTATCAGACCCATTTCCCGTTACACTATCAGACCCATTTCCCGTTACACTATCAGACCCATTTCCCGTTACACTATCAGACCCATTTCCCGTTACACTATCAGACCCATTTCCCGTTACACTATCAGACCCATTTCCCGTTACACTATCAGACCCATTTCCCGTTACACTATCAGACCCATTTCCCATTACACTATCAGACCCATTTCCCGTTACACTATCAGACCCATTTCCCGTTACACTATCAGACCCATTTCCCGTTACACTATCAGACCCATTTCCCGTTACACTATCAGACCCATTTCCCGTTACACTATCAGACCCATTTCCCGTTACACTATCAGACCCATTTCCCATTACACTATCAGACCCATTTCCCGTTACACTATCAGACCCATTTCCCGTTACACTATCAGACCCATTTCCCATTACACTATCAGACCCATTTCCCGTTACACTATCAGACCCATTTCCCGTTACACTATCAGACCCATTTCCCATTACACTATCAGACCCATTTCCCATTACACTATCAGACCCATTTCCCGTTACACTATCAGACCCATTTCCCGTTACACTATCAGACCCATTTCCCATTACACTATCAGACCCATTTCCCGTTACACTATCAGACCCATTTCCCGTTACACTATCAGACCCATTTCCCATTACACTATCAGACCCATTTCCCGTTACACTATCAGACCCATTTCCCGTTACACTATCAGACCCATTTCCCATTACACTATCAGACCCATTTCCCGTTACACTATCAGACCCATTTCCCGTTACACTATCAGACCCATTTCCCATTACACTATCAGACCCATTTCCCGTTACACTATCAGACCCATTTCCCGTTACACTATCAGACCCATTTCCCGTTACACTATCAGACCCACCTCCCGTTACACTATCAGACCCATTTCCCGTTACACTATCAGACCCATTTCCCGTTACACTATCAGACCCATTTCCCGTTACACTATCAGACCCATTTCCCGTTACACTATCAGACCCATTTCCCGTTACACTATCAGACCCATTTCCCGTTACACTATCAGACCCATTTCCCGTTACACTATCAGACCCATTTCTCGTTACACTATCAGACCCATTTCCCGTTACACTATCAGACCCATCTCCCGTTACACTATCAGACCCATTCCCCGTTACACTATCAGACCCATTTCCCGTTACACTATCAGACCCATTTTCCGTTACACTATCAGACCCATTTCCCGTTACACTATCAGACCCATTTCCCGTTACACTATCAGACCCATTTCCCGTTACACTATCAGACCCATTTCCCGTTACACTATCAGACCCATTTCCCATTACACTATCAGACCCATTTCCCATTACACTATCAGACCCATTTCCCGTTACACTATCAGACCCATTTCCCGTTACACTATCAGACCCATTTCCCATTACACTATCAGACCCATTTCCCGTTACACTATCAGACCCATTTCCCATTACACTATCAGACCCATTTCCCGTTACACTATCAGACCCATTTCCCGTTACACTATCAGACCCATTTCCCGTTACACTATCAGACCCATTTCCCGTTACACTATCAGACCCATTTCCCGTTACACTATCAGACCCATTTCCCGTTACACTGTCAGACCCATTTCCCGTTACACTATCAGACCCATTTCCCGTTACACTATCAGACCCATTTGTGTTATCGCCCCCCCTCCCCTTCCTTCCATTTTCCCGACTGTCGATGACGCTGAATGATAAAGTCGTGGACGCGTAAAAACCGCTTATGATGTAAACAGAAGATGCGCCGCTTGTTTTTCGGCTGCGCGCCCCCTCCCTTCTCATTTGCATTGTGATGTGGGTTTTCGGTATTACAAGATGAAAGGTGCAGCGATGGGGTTGTCAAGGCAACCTATATTTTTCTGGACTATTTCTGTCAATTTCCTTAACTGCAAAAAAAATAAGAAAAAGGTTTTATCCGAATGTAAATGAAGTGATGGCGAGCAACGACGTGAGGATGAAGGATTGGGGGTTAATACGCGGAGGGCACGGCGACCGGAGGAGGGGGAATAAATCAGCGCACAAGAGCCGGAAGATTTATGGATCTCCTCTATACATCTACAAGACATGTACAAATATACGGTTATATAACGGGCTGTGGACTTGGGGGTGTCACTACATAAGAAGACGTATTATTAGCCAATATCCAAGGGGTACTAAAGGGTTCATATCAACATCCCCGGTGGTCTAGAGCAGTGAAGTCTTTAGTGTAAGTATCCCTGGTGTGTCTAGAGCAGTGAAGGCTTTAGTGTAAGTATCCCTGGTGGTCTAGAGCAGTGAAGTCTTTAGTGTAAGTATCCCTGGTGGTCTAGAGCAGTGAAGGCTTTAGTGTAAGTATCCCTGGTGTGTCTAGAGCAGTGAAGGCTTTAGTGTAAGTATCCCTGGTGTGTCTAGAGCAGTGAAGGCTTTAGTGTAAGTATCCCTGGTGTGTCTAGAGCAGTGAAGGCTTTAGTGTAAGTATCCCCGGTGGTCTAGAGCAGTGAAGTCTTTAGTGTAAGTATCCCTGGTGGTCTAGAGCAGTGAAGTCTTTAGTGTAAGTATCCCTGGTGGTCTAGAGCAGTGAAGTCTTTAGTGTAAGTATCCCTGGTGTGTCTAGAGCAGTGAAGGCTTTAGTGTAAGTATCCCTGGTGGTCTAGAGCAGTGAAGTCTTTAGTGTAAGTATCCCTGGTGTGTCTAGAGCAGTGAAGGCTTTAGTGTAAGTATCCCCGGTGGTCTAGAGCAGTGAAGTCTTTAGTGTAAGTATCCCTGGTGGTCTAGAGCAGTGAAGTCTTTAGTGTAAGTATCCCTGGTGGTCTAGAGCAGTGAAGTCTTTAGTGTAAGTATCCCTGGTGTGTCTAGAGCAGTGAAGGCTTTAGTGTAAGTATCCCCGGTGGTCTAGAGCAGTGAAGTCTTTAGTGTAAGTATCCCTGGTGGTCTAGAGCAGTGAAGTCTTTAGTGTAAGTATCCCTGGTGGTCTAGAGCAGTGAAGGCTTTAGTGTAAGTATCCCTGGTGGTCTAGAGCAGTGAAGGCTTTAGTGTAAGTATCCCTGGTGGTCTAGAGCAGTGAAGGCTTTAGTGTAAGTATCCCTGGTGGTCTAGAGCAGTGAAGGTTTTAGTGTAAGTATCCCTGGTGGTCTAAAGCAGTGAAGGCTTTAGTGTAAGTATCCCTGGTGGTCTAGAGCAGAGAAGTCTTTAATGTAAGTATCCCTGGTGGTCTAGAGCAGAGAAGTCTTTAGTGTAAGTATCACTGGTGGTCTAGAGCAGTGAAGGCTTTAGTGTAAGTATCCCTCGTGGTCTAGAGCAGTGAAGGTTTTAGTGTAAGTATCACTGGTGGTCTAGAGCAGTGAAGGCTATAGTCTCCACATCCCTGGTGGTGTAGAGCAGTGAAGGCTTTAGTGTAAGTATCCCTCGTGGTCTAGAGCAGTGAAGGTTTTAGTGTAAGTATCCCTGGTGGTCTAGAGCAGTGAAGGTTTTAGTGTAAGTATCCCTGGTGGTGTAGAGCAGTGAAGGCTATAGTCTCCACATCCCTGGTGGTCTAGAGCAGAGAAGTCTTTAGTTTGCACATTCCCGGTGGTTTAGAGCAGTGAAGGCTTTAGTGCAAGTATCCCTGGTGGTCTAGAGCAGTGAAGGCTATAGTCTCCGCATCCCTGGTGGTCTAGGGTACTAAACCTTATATGCATCGATATCTTTCATGGTCTAGCGATATAATTTTAAGAATCCTTGGCCGATTTGAAGTGTTTTTTTTCCATAAACACTGGAGAACCTAGCGGAAGATAAAATAAAAAGAAGCAATCTGAACAAAAGAGCGGGGGATGGTGAGTATTGCTTCATTTTTTTTTTAGACCAACCTCGTCACCCCCCCCCCCCTTCCCATCCCCCTTCTTGGTGATTCCTGGTGATCTGGAGGGGTAATAGGGTCATTGTCATCCCTGCTGTTTTACAGATTTATCTCAGCATTCCTGTTCCTCCATTGCACTCAAGCGTTAATTTGTTATAGCAGGCAATCTAGGACAAGGAAAGGGTTAATGTCACCATCTCTGCTGATTCCGGTATCTTCCTACTCTGCCTCTGTGTCAGTCTTTACTGTATTTCTGGAATTCTATTCATGAACTAGAAAGCTTGATACAATGTTTCCTTCCCTGACAGTGGAGTGCTGCAGTGCATGGAATTATATAAAATAGCCTAGAGTTCTTCTAAGATTCAGCACAGACCCTGAGCCTGGAACATACGGAACGTCCTGGAATGGAGAGGCCGCTTCAATGACAGTTGGTGACAGAAGACTCGCCTGAAATGACACAGTGACAGCCTGACTATCATTATTGATGAACCTGTCGCTACAGAACTCTCCACACTCGGCTCAGCGTCGGCCCTGGGAGATAAGTGGCCTTATCATGGCCGTACAGCCGCAGCACCGGCAGCTCCTTCCTGACTGTAATCTCCATAATTCTAAGTGGGGTGAATTTTTATAGCGAGCATTCATGTCCGGGGGGGTGGGTGGGGGGGGGGGGTGGTGATCTTGTAAATTTTTGGTTTTCAATCTTTGATCTGAATGAATATTGTGTAATACCTCACTTGCCCTGCGGAGGCAGTGTGAAGGAACTGAACGCTTCTTGTTTTCCCAGTCTTTAAAGATAATCACTGGTGGTCCCGGCAATAAGACACTTTTTTGATATGTTTACTATCAAGGGGGCCTTCTTGTCTTTGTCAGCTCAATAAGTAAGATACAGTGACTGGATAAAGGGAAGAATCTTCTCATAAACCGTGGGCAACATCACAGCTTCTTTTTAAAGAACGCTCCGTAATTTCAAGGGTCTTGTTGAATCTCAAGGGTCTTTTTGAAGAAATAGCTCCCACTTAAGGGTCTAATGCAGGAGCCTCGGGAGATGAGGACGTTATTATCCAATCTATTTACAGGGATCGAGTCGAGAGCTTTCCATATGTATAGACACAAATCCCCGGAGCGGGGGAAGGAACAATCACAGGTCTAGATGACTTGAGGGACATTAGTCTGACTCACTGACAACCCACTGGGGCAAAAAGTGGTGTGACAACTTATACATGGCCAGAATTTTTGTATTATCCACAGCAAGTTGACTTTGTACCCACAGGAAACCATTGGTGGTCAGCCAATGGGCAGGGTAACCACAACCGACCCCACAAGAACGGCAGACCATGGCGCCCCATGTGGATAGAGCCCAAGCCCCACTCCGATGAATGGTCACACATGTACACCACTACTCTAGTCACATGGGGCTCTCAGGACTCTTGTGATTGGTGGTGGTCCCAGTTGTCAGACCCCCAGATATTAAACTCTTGTCGATATCCCCTACCTTGTTGATAGCAGACAAGTGTAACCCCATTACGGAAGAACAATTCCCCCAAAAAACAGTTGATCACAGGGTGTCCTGCCTCTGGGACCCTAAAGCTTTGGGGGGAAATTGCCCTGACATAGGAAACCCTCAGTATAACTATTCATGATAGTCGTGGTCACATGACCAAAAGAAAAAGTGGAGGCCACAATCCCAAAAAATTTCAAAAACAGTCACCTTTGACTTTTTTCCCCATAGGAAATCCTTGAGGTCGGACAATGGTCGTGATTTTACGGGTGCACTAGGGCCCCTATGTACAGACCACCACTGTATCCACCTGCGGCACTCTGGACTTTTTTGACCACAGGGGGTCCAACAATTAAACACTTATTCCCGACCCTGTGGAGAGGAGACAAAGGTTAATCGTGGGTAACCCCATAAAGTCGGCATAAAGTCCCGTTTTGTTAAAATGGTTCCCAAGAAAGTGTTTCTTCTGTCAGGATCCCAAGTGATCAAGTATAAGCCAAGTATTTGATAACCCTGCAGCACCCCCACAGGGAAAATGGGGTATTACAGGCATAAGTCCTCCAAACTAAAAGACGTTCTTCCTAGATTTGAAATAGGGATCTCTCTGCCTCTGTCCGAATTTGCCAATGAATAAGCTGTTGTTAACCCCTTCTGTTTTATTACTTGTGCCTTTCCCTGCAGAGCATCTCCCCCTTCGCCGCTCTCTCTGCAGACTTAGGATTTTTATTTTCCTAATTCAATCCGGAGAAGGGAGAGCGTCAGGAGGTAGCATCTGTTTCCCTGTCTAATTAATCTGTGGCCAAATGAACAACGCGGCGGCGCAGCCGTGATGATTTACTAACATTGTCATCTCCTCGACCTTTCTGTGAGGGGATCCGGAGCGGAATGAATGCGATCCTTTACAGCAGATGAATGTTCTGTTTGCCTAAGACTTGCAATTTGCATCTGTTTTCTGTGACGTGTCTGCACGAGGCGATGGATGAAACGTGCGCGACACAATGAGCGTCATGGGGAGTCCTATAGAAAGCTCAGACCGAGGATGAAGAAGACAGAGGATTAGTAATGGCTGCGTGACGCCTGGTCGGTACGGAGACTGGTACCAGTGGCACATACATGAACCCATTGTTCAAGGGGAACCTGAAGGGGATTTCCAGGACTGGGATATTGATCAGATTGGTAGGGCCCAACTACCAACTATCTAAAGAGGCTTCAGCCACTGACCACTAAGCCTAATAATACACTAACACTTGCCAATTCTGCACAGGTTTTCTTTGTATTATATGAGGATCTCAATCTCCGGCCCAGTAAGTGCATTGTCGGCCATATTAGCTGTCACAGGGCTGTTTTTGTGTCGGTTATTTTTGCACATTATACTATAAATGACACAACCAGGAGGAGGGGGGGGGGGGGTCACATACTTTTGCACATTATTCTATAATTCAGAACTATACGGCTCCGTATACATCACACAACCCACTGCCAGGGGATCGATATCCACGCGGCCGCCCTCCGACCACATCCTGTATCCACGGCCTAATGAATTCCAGCCTCGCCAATTATTCTGCAATTAACCCCCATTGTTCTGCCCCCGGGGAGGACGATGGGTTAATGACTGCGCTAATCATTTACGGAGAAGCTGCCGCACTTGCATTTCTTTATCTAGACATCGAGGATCCCGGAGATGTCAAAATATCCGGAATTATCTACCAGACGCTGCGCTCACAGCTGTGCTAAATTCCCAGAGGTGCAAATATTAAAAGTTTAATAGCCCCTCGGTCCCCGGCTGCTGTAATGAGTCTTCCGAAATGAATCACATATTAAACACTGCATTTAAGTGGAAATTATACCTCCAAGCCGCTCACTACTACAGGGCGCACAATGGCTCACCGTCCCTCCTCCGCCATTGATAGGGGAGTCCTCGCAGTAATTATTCCATTAGGGAATCGTTCACACCATTAAGGAACCCTTCTGACATCATCAGGGAATCCCTATTAAAAGGACATGCTTCCTGTTGCCTAACAACAAGCAGGTGACTACTCCCGCTCACCGTGTTACTGCGGACACCAAAGCACAAACAGACGATGTCTCCGCCATTTCCCTCAGATCCGAGGGGGTGGAGCCATCATTTGGCAGGGTGGATCAGAAAGAGTGTCTAAGGTTTTGAGAAAACCATTCTCACCTTTCTTTAAAGGGGAACGTTCACCTCCTCCAACTTTTTGCATCTTTAATAGTCGCCTCTCCGCTGATTCTGGCGCAGTTGGAATTTTTTCTCTAGCCCCCACCATTCCTGTGTAATCGATGCTGTAAGTTTAACCGCTCCATAGGTTTCTTAGGCTGCCTATTATCCTGTGGGCGGTCCTAGACTACAACAGAAAAACAGGGACCGCCCACTGGACAGTAGAGCGTATAATAGTGCTGAAAACAACACCAGCAATTGCTCCGTAATGGTGGGGGCTAGAGAAAAAATTCCAACTGCGCTGGAATAAGTGGAGCGGTGTCTGTTGAAGGATGCAAAGAGTTGTAGTTGGAGGAGGCATGAAATGTGCCCTTTAAAGGGGTTACACAGGGCAAAAATAAGCTTACTGGTGGATTTCCTGTTCTGGATGATACTTCATATTCCTGAAGGTTTCCTGGCGACCTAATTGTTATAGATCTTGCATTGGGGTGCAAGTAAACCCCCGTCGGCTGATCTGTCTATAGATAATAAGGCGAATAGTGGGTGCTTTATAAGAGTAATAAGATTTACAACCTGACGTAAGAGGATCAACCCTCTACTGTGCTGGAGCCTCCACTAGGGGGAGCTCACTGCATACAGCACCCAGTGCATCATAAATCTGCATGCAGTGAGCTCCCTCTAGTGGTGCCAACAAGCAGTCTCAATTTTATCATTTAACAGGGGATTTGGAGCTTTGCATCAGGTATATTAGAACCCCGACCCCTATATAGATATACTGAGAAGTGAACCACTACAGAATTGTTACCTAAAAATGAAATGGTGTTGAAAAGTGGAGAATCCCTTTAAGCCATCCCACTGTGGTCAGTTTGTTCATTGCCTAAATGGCTGATAACAGAGAACAATGCACTGGATACAACACATGTAGGTAAGACAGACTAGAGATGCAGATCGGACAGACCTCCATGATGACTGACTACCACTCCCATCTGTACGTCCGCTCTGGGTTGTCGTACTCACCCATTACAAGGACCTCCACGCGATCCTCATTTTTGCCTTCCAGATCGTCGGAGACAGCGACAAGACAGTAATAGAGTCCGCTGTCCCCCCACTGCACCGTGCCAAACTGGAGATCGGCATCTGGAAGAGACCACAAAGACCGGAAGAGTTACAGGAGGGACAGACAGAGTTTAAAGGGGTCTTCCAATGTTAAAGGGGTTGTGCAGGATTAGATAACACGTCTGATTCCTGTTTCCCGGGAAATGACATCACTTCTGTTGGTCACATGACCGTGCTGCAGTGCATTGTAACGGGACAGCGCTGCAGCATGGTCATGTGACCAACGGACGTGATGTCACTTCCTGAGAAGAAGAAAGCGGCCATGTTCTCTAATCCGGCACAAACCCTTCAAGGAAAAGATTTAGTAAAGTTCAAAAACTTTGTAATTCGCTTTATATTCCTAAAGTTTGTGTTCCCAGATCTCTGCTCGCTGTCAGTGACGTCCAGGACCCCGGGAAGGAGATAGGGACTTTATACTGTCACCTCCCCTATATACCCTATATACAGGAACATGTATAATATAGAAATAAGATGAGTCACACGTATGATCTCTGCACATCTGTGTCTATTACGAGCAGTTCTATATCTGGGCTGTAGGGCGGTTATATTTCATGTGTACAGTCGGAGTGTTTCTATTCCATGATAACAAGCAGAGATCTTACATTTCTCTTGCCCGCGCCCCCTCACAGTATACAATAATCTGTATATAAGTGACTATATCATCCCCATATCTCTAACAGTCACATAAATCCGCCACCTTCCTCCAGGCCACAAAACTTTTATGTTTTAATTAAGAATCCCAATACAATAAAGTGAATCAGCGAACCGAAAAATAGAAATAGTAACGATCTGAATAAGAGTAACGGCCATAAAGTGTATGGAGGGACGGAGGAGCCACAAGATAAAGTCACATAGTCTGTAGTGTCATCACTGCGCAAGGCCAACAAACCCAACCAGGATCTGAGAGCCGCTCCCCTCCAGCACCACCTCTGTCCATAGGTGACATCTGGTATTGCAGCTCAGGTCCAGTCAAGTATATAGTCCTGAGCTGCAATACCAAACACAACCTGTGGACAGGGAGGGCGCTGTCCTAATACAACATATGGGCAGAAATTGTGGGACAATGTCTGTAATGTAAGATGCCAAAATATCTGAAGTGCAACTTTACTTATTCAAGTAAAGATTCGCCTTTCAGGACAGTGAGAAAGTAGAGTCCTGAGGATGTTAACGCTTAATTACTATCACGGTGCCTGTCATACACCGCCACTATACACAGGTCATTACGGGAGACACCATGATAGTACCGAAGGGTTCAAGGGCAACTTTGGATGTAGTCGTGCTGAGATTGTCACATGTAATAGGGCTGCGTGTTACAGTAACATTGTAGTTGTAGTGGTGCCGAGCTGGTCAGATGTAGCAGAGCTGTGTGTATCAGGGGTCTCCTGTCACTGTATATAGGGCAGGTCCATATCCCAGTGTCAGCGCCGATCCCGTATTACAGGGGAACATATACTAAAGCCGAAGTCCAGCTGATCCCACAACAACTGACACAGCTCTGCTACATCTGACTCTGACACTGCCATACAACTATAGCCTAAGCCTGGTCACGCAGCCTCTCATAATAGATAGAGAGCCTTTCAGGATCCTGAGAAAGCTGGCTGACATATTACACAGCTCTTCTGTCCCTCAGCACTATATCAGGGCGCAGGTTGTGTGTGGTATTACAGCTCTGTCACATCTAAAGACCTAACCTGCAATACCTGACTTGGCCTATGGACAGGGGTGGCGCTGTTTCTGGCAGATTTTTTACAATCCTGTTTAATACCCTTCCTCATAGGACACTGATTTAGAATCCACCATGTGTAGGAAAGTGATCAAAAAAAGTGAACGAGCCCTTGAAGATTTAGAACTGAAGCTGTGACAAGTGTGAATATTGTAGCGATGACGTCACTGGATTTTCCTCTTGTCGGCCAATCAGCACAAGGGATTCCCACATCACTCGCCATAACATCTTACCATTAACGATGGTGACGGGTCGTCCCTTGTAGAAGTCCCCCAGGGTCACACTGTCTCCTAGTTTGGAGGCCACGGGTCGCACCGTCCGGCTGCCATCGGCACAGTCCAGGTACTGGTTGCCCCCCATGTTGGCCTTGTTGGGGGCTTTCCCGATACCTAAAGCTTCTTCTGTGCGGTCCTGGCAAAAAGATTTATATTTCCACTGGACCAGGACGGGCTGCGACGAGGTGGTGGAGTAATGGCAGCGCAGCAGCGTGGACTGGAACAACATGACCGACTTCTTGTGGTCCGGCATCGTCACTTGTACCGCGCGGGACAGTCCTGAGGGACAAGAAGAAGGAGAGTAGTCAGCGACTACAATATGTAGCATATTAGCAGGATATAATGCAGAATACGCCCCGGAGACTCCGATACAAGAGACAGACTAGATTATTCCACA